>NC_074684.1:14973324-15274485 GCF_029448725.1 Salvelinus fontinalis
CACTTCAACAAACTACAAAATAATAAAACGACGTAGACGAAACCTGAACATAGAACTTACATAAAGACACGAAGAACTCACGAACAGGAACAGACTACATCAAACGAACGAACAAACCGAAACAGTCCCGTGTGGTGCACAGACACAGACACGGAAGACAATCACCCACAAACAAACAGTGTGAACAGCCAACCTATATATGATTCTCAATCAGAGGAAAAGTCAAACACCTGTCTCTGATTGAGAACCATATAATGCTAATTACCAACCACCTAAACATAGAAACACAAAACATAGAATGCCCACCCCAACTCACGCCCTGACCAACTAAACACATACAAAAATAACATAAAACAGGTCAGGAACGTGACAGTTCTTCTGTGGGAATTTCAGTACTTCATCCTAACGTTCTTCAGTACTTCAGCCTAACGTTCTTCAGTACTTCAGCCTAACGTTCTACAGTACTTCAGCCTAACGTTCTACAGTACTTCAGCCTAACGTTCTACAGTACTTCAGCCTAACGTTCTACAGTACTTCAGCCTAACGTTCTTCAGTACTTCAGCATAACGTTCTTCAGTACTTCAGCATAACGTTCTTCAGTACTTCAGCATAACGTTCTACAGTACTTCAGCCTAACGTTCTTCAGTACTTCAGCCTAACGTTCTTCAGCACTTCAGCATAACGTTCTTCAGCATTTCAGCATAACGTTCCTCAGTACTTCAGCATAACGTTCTTCAGTATTTCAGCATAACGTTCTTCAGTATTTCAGCATAACGTTCTTCACTATTTCAGCATAACGCTCTTCAGTACTTCAGCATAACGTTCTACAGTACTTCAGTATAACGTTCTACAGTACTTCAGCCTAACGTTCTTCAGTACTTCAGCATAACGTTCTTCAGTATTTCAGCCTAACGTTCTTCAGTACTTCAGCATAACGTTCTTCAGTACTTCAGCATAACGTTCTTCAGTACTTCAGCATAACGTTCTACAGTACTTCAGTATAACGTTCTACAGTACTTCAGCCTAACGTTCTTCAGTACTTCAGCATAACGTTCTTCAGTATTTCAGCCTAACGTTCTTCAGTACTTCAGCATAACGTTCTTCAGTACTTCAGCATAACGTTCTTCAGTACTTCAGCATAACGTTCTTCAGTATTTCAGCATAACGTTCTTCAGTACTTCAGCCTAACGTTCTTCAGTACTTCAGCCTAACGTTCTTCAGTACTTCAGCCTAACGTTCTTCAGTACTTCAGCCTAACGTTCTATTTAAAGTTATGCTCTCAAGTTGTTCTTACATTAAGAAACAACGTTCTTCTTTGGGAATTTCAGAGAATGTTCTAAGAATGTTATTTAAAAACATACATTCCGTTCTCAATGTCAACAAAACTCACTCTATCCTCTATCTTGTTAAGTGTGTTCAGGTGTGTTGGCCATGCCCACTAACTGGACACACATGATCAATGAGCATGTGTTTCCTTTGAAATGGGGTTTGTTTGAATAGACTAAAATGAACAGCTTTTCAGAGGAAAAAAACGCCATTGCATGCTAGCGCCATCCTGGTGGCGCAGTGGACTGATTCCATGGATAGAGAACAGAAGAGCATTTTGTCGAATCTCACTGACGCTGTGTGTTTGGAGTTAAAAACAGTTAACCTAAGCTAGCAGTATTATTGAAACATTCAGAGGAAGTCATTAAAAAACCTCACAACATTTTGAGAATGTCCTCAAAAAGTTATTTAACTACCTTCAAATAACCTATAATTTCGGTTCTCAGAACGTTAATATAACCTCCCAGGAAAACACTCAGGGAACCATAGTAACCTCCCTGCAACCTAAAAATGTACGTTCCCAGAACAAGCTAAATTTAAACTTCTGTTCTCAGAACATTTAAAAAAAATGTTCAGTTTTACCTGTCAGGAAACGAATGGCTTCATTCCCAGAACCAATGGGAAACCAAAAATGTACGTTCCCACAACTTCCAAGGAACCAAATGTGATAGCTGGGCATTGTTGTCTATTTACACATCCATCGTAATAAGAAGCAGAAGACACAATAACAAACTGCCTCCAATTACATGAGCTAAAATGAGTCAGTAGTGCATTTGCAAGCCTTGAGCATAAATAAACCTCTTGGGGAACTGTATTTTAAATAGACAACAATTAGCTTTTCCATTACACTCTGTTACTCCCCTGTGAAGTACAAACAAGTGGCCGTTAGATATAGACATGTCCTAATATGGAATGCACATTTGCTCAGCAGGAATACTGCATGCTGGAAGTTGCAATGACCCAAATGAGTCAGTTAGTATTGCTTATCATGAATTCTATCCACTCTGGGGAAAGAGGATAACCTCTACTCTGTTCTTTGGGTGGTTTATCTATCTAACTTGAGGAGTCTATGTTCATTCATCACATCTAGGCCTGCAGGCAGCCAGGCACAATCCACTTCTGCACCTTATTTTCTCCTATCTTTCTTTCCTCCTCTTTCCACCCTCACATCTTGCCAGGCCGTCATTGTAAATAAGAATTTGTTCCGAACTGACATGCCTGGTTAAATGCAATGCCGATGACAACTGCTCTGTGGATTGCTATACATTTGTAATGCTTCTGACATGGGGGATGATAGGTTATTAATGTGCTTGCTGAAGGAAAGACCACTCTAGATTTCTTACATATTTTTGTTATTATTATTCTTCCCGCTCTAGCGCTTAAACTATTTAAGCTATAAACATGAAACCAACTTTTAAATGTGCAGATGGCCCCAGCTTAGATTGTTTAAGAAAATATTTTTGATAGCCTTTCTAAATGTTTAAAAACTTTACATTTGTAAATTCTTAATTAATTGATATAATTCGTACTAATAACCCATCATAAATACATGCCTAGGGGGTTCTTTGCTTATGATCTCAGTGATCACTGCCCCTATAGTCTGTATTAGAGACACTATGCACAAAAAGTCTGAACTTTGTCTAATAAAGAATAACACTCAAATGTTGCTAGTTTTGTTGCCACACCCCTATTTATTAACTTTTTAAGGCTTAGGTAATTTGAGGTAAAACAGGCTTAGTTTTTATGCGCCGTACACTTGGAACAAATTTCAGAATAACCTACGTTTGGACGCTCTTGTGCCTTTTAGGCATTTTAGGGTATTGGTAAAGGAACTGTGCTCCGACACATGTATGTGTTTAATTAAAAAATATATATATTTATGTATTGTTGCAGTTCTCATGCTTCTGCCTTTGTTTGTTGTAATTTGTATCACTAGTTCCTTATTATATACCTAATATTTTCTAAACATTTTTGTGAAGCAGGGCTCCTTTAAAGTATAATTTTAAAGTATAATTTTAATGCTGTGAATCAGGGTGAACATTACACACAGATTGAGAAGACATGCTAAAATTGCCTTCTCTTGGCTGGACTGGCATATGACTTACTGATCTGAACCGGCAGAATTACATTCATCCTGCTTTCTTGTAGTTTCAATTCTAGTCCCATTCCAAGTCAATAACACACTCTCATCACAGTGCGGTAACTGGCTCCCTGAGGCAATGGAAACTAAAGCACCACAGTCTCAGATTATTGTGCAATTGCTCTGTAATGGCGGATGATTTGTATGGATTGCAGTGGAACTCCTAATACATTGGTGGAGAGTCTTTCGGCACGCCAGTAAAAGTACTCATATCTGCCTTGGACAGACCTCAAGTGGTCCATCAGTAGACGACAAGTGATTGCTTTGAGAATAGAGGCTGTGCTGACTAGCCTGCAGCATCCTGTCTTACTCACAAAGAATGAGCATCCTTTTAGATTTGGTCAAATGTATTACTCTTTCCGTGAGACCAGAGTGACCAGAGTGACCATGTGACTATAAACTTCAAGAAACTAATGTTCTAATGTAGATGAACCTTGGGAATTTGGGGTAAAGAATAGATTTGGTAAAAGGCTCCACTCTTTATGTGAGACCGGAGACCTGTGTCTAGAAACTCCAAGAAACCATTGTTGTAAGAGAACCATGGAAATGTGTAAATGTAAATGTTGCAGTGGGTATTGATGTGTAGATAGACCTGAAATAGTCAATAGTTCAGTGGGGGATGATGAGGAAATTGGGTAATAACCTGTCATAATATGATCATAACACTGTCATGACACATATATTTAGACCTGTTGTGACATATATTGCGTTATTTCATGGCTGGTTATGACCAATACATAAGATTGTAAAAAGCGCAGCGGTCTAAGAGGCGTCACCACAGATCCGGGTTCGATCCCGGGCTGTGTCACAGCCGGCCACGACCGGGAGACCCATGAGGCATCCGGGTTAGAGGAGGGTTTTGTCCCATCGCACTCTAGCTACTCCTTCTGGTGGCTTGTGGCGCATGCACACTGACTTTGGGTCGCCTTCTGTACGGTGTTTCCTCCGACACATTGGTACGGCTGGCTTCCGTGTTAAGCGAGCAGTGTGTCAAGAAGCAATGCGGTTTGGCGGGGTCGTGTTTCGAAGGACACATGGCTCTCGACCTTTGCCTCTCCCGAGTCCATACGGGAGTTGTAGCGATAGGACAAGACTGTAACTATCAATTGGATATCACACAATTGGGGAGAAAAAGGGCAAAAAATAAAAATAACAAATACATTTTTAAAAAGTGTAAAAAGCAACAAAACCTACCACAGTAGTTATTTTATGGCTGGTTATGACACCTACATAAAAGTATCAAAACTTACCACATAAGACAAAACATTCCATTACACCATAGCCTATAGGGTTCTGAAATTGGCCATATTAAATGATTATTGTACAGTGCATTCAGAAAGTAATCAGAACCCTTCCATTGTTCGATATTTTGTTATGTTACAGCCTTATTCTAAAATTGATTAAATAAAAACATATCCTCATCAATCTACACACAAAGTCCCCATAATGACAAAGCAAAAACAGGTTTTTAGACATTTTTGCAAAGGTATTAAAAATGTAAAATTAAAACGTATTTACGTAAGTATTCAGTATTCATATCCCTTTGATATGAGATCCGAAAATGAGCTCAGGTGCTCTTGTTTCCATTGATCATTCTTGAGATATTTCTACAACTTGATTGGAGTCTACATGTGGTAAATTCAATTGATTGGACATGATTTGGAAAGGCACACAACCAGTCTATATAAAGGTCCCACAGTTGACAGTGCATGTCAGAGCAAAAACCAAGCCATGAGGTTGAAGGAATTGTCCGTAGAGCGCCGAGACAGAATTGTGTCGAGTCACAGATCTGGGGAAGGGTACCAAAAAATGTCTGCAGCATTGAATGTCCCCAAAAACACGGGGGCCTTCATCATTCTTAAATAGAAGAAGTTTGGAACCACCAAGACTCTTTCTAGAGCTGGCCGCCCTGCCAAACTGAGCAATCGGGGGGAGCAATCAGAGTGAACCCAATGGTCACTCTGACAGAGCTCCAGAGTGCCTCTGTGGAGATGGGAGAACCTTCCAGAAGGACATCCATCTCTGCAGCACTCCACCAATCAGACGTTTATGGTAGGGTGGCCAGACGGAAGTCACTCCTCAGTAAAAGGCACATGACAGTCCGCTTGGAGTTTGCCAAAAAGGCGCCTAAGGACTCTCAGACCATGACAAACAAGATTCTCTGGTCTGATGAAACCAAGATTGAACTCTTTGGCCTGAATGCCAAGCGTTGTGTTTGGAGGAAACCTGACACCATCCCTCCATGGAGCATGGTGGTGGCAGCATCGAGGGAAAGATGAACGGAACAGTTAAAAGAGATCCTTGATGAAAACCTGCTCCAGAGCGCTCAGGACCTCAGACTGGGGCAAAGATTTGCCTTCCAACAGGACAACGACCCTAAGCACACAGCCAAGACAATGCAGGAGTGGCTTCGGGACAGGCCCAGCCAGAGCCCAGACTTGAACCCAATCAACATCTCTGGAGAGACCTGAAAATAGCTGTGGAGCGACGTTCCCCATCCAACCTGAAAGAGCTGGAGAGGATCTGCAGAGAAGAATGGAAGAAACTCCCCAAATACAGGTGCGCCAAGCTTGTAGCGCCACACCTAAGAAGACTCAAAGCTGTAATCGCTGCCAAAGGTGCTTCAACAAAGTACTGAGTAAAGGGTCTGAATACTTATGTAAATGTGATAGTTTTTTATTTGCAATAAATTAGCAAACATTTCTAAAAACCTGTTTTTGCTTTGTCATTATGGGGTATTGTGTGGAGATTGATGAGAATTCTTTTTTTAATCAATCAAAAATGTGGAAAAATTCAAGGGGTCTGAATACTTTCCTAATGCACTGTAATTGCACACACATTAATGTCACACATGCACGTACCCCAATGCTCTGTTTCTGGTGGCTGGGATAAATGCAAGAGCAGATTTCAGGAGCAGGACAAGACACCCTCTTTTTGACTGACGACTGATATAAGGGCATGTACGTGATAGACCTATCTGGCTTCTACGATTATGATGGTCAAAATGCTTCTTGACAGTGTCATAAAGGGCATGTTCTTAGTCAAAGTAAAGTGACACAGGATGGTCATAATGCTTTTCACAAGTTAGAAAAAATATGATGGAGAAAAAAAACATGACTGTAAAGAATTTTTGACAACAACAACAAAGTTCTTAAGAAAAAACTTTCTTAAGTTGAATAAATGTGGGTTTTGAATAAAAAAATTGAATAAATGTGGGTTTTGACACTCTCTTGTAGGTGTCATAACCAGCCAATAAATACTGCAATACATGTCATAACAGGTGTAAATATATGAGTCATGACAGTGTTATGACAGGTTATGACAATTTATGCTACTGTTATGACATGGTTATGACCGTATCATAACGTGTCATGACTCTTGGTGTCAAGTAAAGTGTTACCGGAAGTTGATCAAAACCAATGGCCAAACAACCTGGAGATGCATTACCCAACATTAAAAGGTTCAATATGTTGAAATTGCTCCGCCATTAACTGGTTTCTAAAATTCTAAAATGTTCGCCATATTTCAGGTTATGTTAAAAAACAAGCAATGTAGGGGTTCTAAGAATTTTGGTCTTGGTGGGCCAAAATATAATCCGAGTGGTGGGCTGCGAGCCAAATAAATAGACATTTTGTATTTAGTAATATAAAAAGGTAAACAATAACTTTTTAGGGTCTTTAAACAATACCTTTTTAGTAAGAAATCATAAAGTCACACTTCAAACAATCAAATTGTAGCCATATAACTTAACACATAAAAACAAATTGAGTACCAGTATTAAAGATACAATGTAAAAAATGTAACCATTGTGGCACAGAAACTGCAACCACGTTTCTATGTTCATAAGGCTAATAACTTAATATGTTTCAAATGACTTGAATATAGAAAAGGTGTAACAATTTGTATTAGCAGCAGTAAGTCATTGAAATGCATCAGAAAGGTATTGGAAAGTTCAGGAAAAAAATAATGGAAGCTCATCGGGCAGAAGCAACTCTAGACTTTTGGGGGCCCTAAGCAAGATTTGGTTGGTTAGTGAAAGTAAAAAGATGCAAAAACAAAACTTAAGAAGGGGAAGCATAGAAATAGCACATATAGAATGGATCTACCGCGTATCAGACTTGCTTTCAATGAGAATGACATATCTATAATTCCCAATTACTGTATATCTGAATTATATTTGGCCGCGCACAAAGCAACATAATGCAGCTTTTGCAAGTTAACGTCCGCGTTCCAGACCATCTGCAAAGCTGCACAGTTAACTAATGATTGAATGAAGTCATCTAGATCAGAGGTTCCCAACTTTCTATTTTCCGGGGACCACCAAATCATCGTCAAAAACTCATTAAGACCACCATTCATTACATAAAATGTCTTGCCTATCAAATGTATAGTCAATTTTATCAGTGAATGTAGCAAAACTATTATTATTATAAACAATTGGCATTGCGAAAAGTATTGTAAAATTGCTTCTAATACCAATAATACTACCAACAATTATTATTGTTTGATGAAAAACAATCTATTAAAAAGAAGAATTTGCGGACCACAGGTTGAAAACCACTGATCTAGATTGCAGTTGGGCATCAGACTGCAATGCCATATTGATGTGGTAACTGACATATTAAACACTTATCCAGGCATTATGAGAGTTGGGGCACGACTGCAATGTAGGTAGAAATGACCTGATCTTTTGAGTGGATCAGGGCTTCAAATCAAATGGACCTCTGTCCTTGTCGGGGCTATATTTATGTGCAGAGTAGTGGGCTGTTCATAGTATAGCTAATGAAATGGGTGGGTTGAAACTCCCTCCTCTCCACCCAGAACATTCCAGCCCCTGGCCTCAGACAGCTCCTGTTGTCTAACTCTTCAGTATTCAACTTCCCCTTTCAGTCATTTAATAGACAGCAGTCCTTACACCGCTGTCTAATTCCGTCCCATCAGGCATGAAGCATGAATCCAATCATGCCACTGAGAGCTGGAATGTGGCAAGTCACAAGGGACCCAGGGGAACTACGGGTGTCTGGATCAGTGTGGTGATGATTGCCTGATAGCGTGCTGCATACATGTCCAGAGAATTCAGCGTCAGTGTGACCCACCTTGGCAGGCAGGGCAAGAGAACATAAATATAAAGAAAATAAAGTGGGAAATTGCTCAGAAGTGCAGACAGTGAAGGTTAGAAGGTGCAATGTGAGAATGACGTGGAGAGAAAAAAAAGTATTACATTGTACAAAATCTTGAAGAAGCTATGTCTCAACACTGACAGATTTGCCAAGTAGGTTAAAATTTGATTGACGCATTTCACGATGTGGCCCTTTTGGGGTGTATATCGTGGCTCCCCCCTCTCTCACTCTCTCTCCCACATCAGGTTTTTACAAAGGTCATAAATTCCTGCTAGAAATGTTCTCTCTTCCCTGCCATGGAGTATGGAGGGAGAGAGCCTATGGAGAACAAAGAGCTCCTCTTTAGAAACTCCTAATCCCCAAAATGGGAGAAAGTGCTCTAGACCACTGCGCCACCCGGGAGGCCTCAAAACATACCTTCTTTTGATACATTTTTTGACTACATTTTTGACTATTCAGCGTAGCGCCACAGTCAAATAATATTACTAGAAAATATTCATATTCATGAAATCACAAGTGCAATATTGCAAAACACAGCTTAGCCTTTTGTTAATCCACCTGTTGTCTCATATTTTGAAATTATGTTTTACAGCGAAAGAAATACAAGCGTTTGTGTAAGTTTATCGATCGTTCGACAAAACATTAAACATTAAGTACACTTAGCATCAGGTAACTTGGTCACGAAAATCAGAAAAGCAATCAAATTAATTGTTTACCTTTGATGATCTTCGGATGTTTTCACTCATGAGACTCCCAGTTAGACAACAAATGTTCCTTTTGTTCCATAAATATATTTTTATATCCAAATACCTACGTTCGTTTCGCGCGTTATGCTGAGAAATCCACAGGAAAAAGCGTTCACGACAACGCAGACAAAAAGTCCAGATAATATCCATAATGTCCACAGAAACATGTCAAACATTTTTTTAAAACCCTCAGGTTGTTTTTCAAATATCTATTCGATACTATATGAACCGGGAGTGTTGGTTTTCCCTTGGACCGGGAGTAACAATGGCTGCCTTTCTCTGTTGCGCACAACTCACTCTGAGAGAGTTTAAATGGGTAATAGGGATGCATAAGAACAGAGAGGTTTCAAAGAAAGTGGCACTTCCTGATTGGATTTTCCTCGGGTTTTTGCTTGCAATATCAGTTCTGTTAAACTCACAGACGAAATTTTGACAGTTTTGGAAACTTTAGAGTGATTTCTATCCTATCTGACAATTATATGCATATTCTAGTTTCGGGGGCTGAGAAATAGGCAGTTTCAAATGGGTACGTTTTTTTAGCCAAAAACGAAAATACTGCCCCCTACACTTAAGAAGTTTTAAAGTAAATTGCAAAGTACAGGTTTATCTCTCCATTCTTTATCTCTAAACCTTATGTGCAGAGAACAGCGCAGATACAGACTACATTTTACCTCAACACAGATTTATTAGGAATTTCAAGAGTTAGCCAACCCTCTGAGTGGGTATGGTATCCCGTACTTCTTCTATAAGGTAGTAACAATGTTAGGTAATGAGGGAGTTTTTGCATAAAAGCTTTATAATTGAATAGAATGCATTGTTTCTACCTATTTGATGCCAAAGAGGGCCACCTCTCTTCCATTTTAATATGAACAGAGGCTCCTGAGTGGCGCAGCGGTCTAAGGCACTGCATCTCAGTGCAAGAGGTTTCACTACAGTCCCTAGTTCAAATCCAGGCTGTATCACATCCGGCCGTGATTGGGAGTCCCACAGGGCGGCGCACAATTGGCCCAGCGTCGTGCCGGTTTTGCTGGGGTAGGCTGTCATTGTAAATAAGAATTTGTTCTTAACCGACTTGTCTAGTTAAATAAAGGTACAATTATTTTTTATAATTTTAAAAATAGAGTACCGTATATTCTGGGTTCTAGAGCTCCTCTTTTACTCATCACCATCTTGATCTTTTGTGAGACAGGGGATACCTGTTCCCAGTGTGACCCAGAATAAACACCCTCTGTGGGTGAGACACCACTGTGCTACCTTGATCAGCTCTAGGGCCCAGAATACGACTCGCTAAGTCAGCATACAGTACTCTATTGCCTCTGTTCAAATTAAAATGAAATACTCGCCAGTACCGAGGTGTTGTGCTGAGCCCCAGCCAATTGCCACTGGGCTATTCTGTTCAAAGTGTGTGTGTGCATGTGTGCGTATGTATGTATGTATGTATGTATGTATGTGTGTATGTGCGTATGTATGTATGTATGCATGTGTGTGTGTGTGCGTGCGTGCGTGCATGTATTAACGTGGTGTGTTGTTTACGTTGGAAGAGGCGAGTTGGGAAGATTGTTACGTAAGGTATGTGTTATTATTAATTAGATAGGACAGGTCTCCTGAGCTCCATCCTTGTCCCAGTGACGTTGGTATTCACCCACACTTATGTAGACACACACACACACACATCTCTGCTGTCCGTGTAGACTTTGAGAGAGATGGACTAAAGCGGGATCTAAATACAAACAACATGGAACGAAAGCCCCAGAGCTTTTCCTCACACGAACCGATATGCAATTTATACCAATGCGATTAATGAACATAGTATGATAGCAGGTCGGGCAACGAACGCTTCATCGAATAAAAATGCATCTGACCTGCGGTCAGACGGATCCGAACTCTAGGGGTTCGATTAAATCGGTATAGCAGAACTTCAGCACTATAGCACCGATATAACAGCAACTCGCTCGAATGTCTGATTGATCAATGCTACTCATTTGACTCTTAAAACAGTAAACCATTAGCCATTCGATTAGTCATTTAGTATTACCTGCACAACCACACATTGCAGGAGAACACTGGAAAAGTCATTATTTTGGTCGGGATTCAATTCATAGCACGCTGGACAGCCGACACTGAGATTTATATATGTTTTTTTTTTTTTTTTTTTACAAATCGTGTGTTGAAAAAAACCCTGCTGTGTCATCCAGAAAAACAAGTGTGAGAGAACTTGCGCTTCTTACACATTTTAGTGCATTCCAGTATGATTTTTCTTTCCTTTCCTCCCCTAAAACCATGAACGTCTTTACAAATCTAGCCCTACCAACCTAACCCAGCCAAACCCTAAACACAACAACTTTGGCCTAATGCAACAACTCTGATCCTTCATTAATCTAATCCAAAGCCAGGCCATATTGTATCAGTCCCTCATGGCTTAATTTGCGCTGGGGTTTCAGGAAATCCCCAAAGCCTCAAGCCTTGATGATGCAACCCAAGCGCCTCTTGATCTAATAATTATTTTTAACTGCTCTGATTCAAATCAAAATATGTTCTCAAATATCCCCTCAGATAACTCCACTGCATGAAAGATCGTGTTAAACCTACTGCCTATCTCTTAATTTCATGAGTAAGCACAAAAGTGGTGATTGCTCCATAGCTGTATGGACTTGCGGTACTCTCCACAGCTCCTACTGCCCTGAGGTTGTGGCTTCAAAGTTCCCTATACAGGGTATAATGTCTTCATATAATCTCATCATGATCCTGACCTGAAACATATTATAAGCCTTACAATAACCCCTTTCACACAGAGTGTTTTTACCGTTTTTGTATAGGGGGGTAAAAAACTGCAAAAACCCAGCACAAGACCTAGTCAAGGAACCTGTATAAAACAGGTTATGAGTCTGTCTGCAAACAGCAGGTAAATAACAGGCTGTTTGAACAGGGGACATACAGTATTACAGTCAATTGACAAAAAATGTATCTGTGAAAAAAACTATAGAAGAAGCTAGGGGTAATACATGCTTATAACAGCAAGGAAAGTGCTATAGTGGTTAGTTAGTGATTAGCATTATCACATGTGGAGCTCATGTGGTAGGCACATGAAGAGTCGTTTTTCAGAGATAAAGATACACAAACTAACAGTATAACATAGAAAACATGTGGATTTATATGAAGAAGCAAAGTTGTAAACAGAGTCGTTGTTGTTTCTTGACTGCGTGCATTGGCCTAGCTAACATAAGTATGCAGAACTGTGCCTGCTTGAGTGACAGGGGGCGGGGCATGGTGTGAGTAGGAAGCAGCCGCAATAGGAGAAAGAGGGAGACTGGAGAGAGATGACAAACGGAGTAAACTATTAAAGGCTTTACACGTAGCTGTGTGAGGTTTCAAAAAATCGCAGCCTCTTATGATATGCCTTTTTTAAATTTAACTAGGTAAGAACAAATTCTTATTTACAATGATGGCCTACCCCGGCCAAACCCGGACAACGCTGGGCCAATTGTGCGCCATCCTATGGGACTCCCAATCACGGCAGGATGTGATACAGCCTGGATTCGAACCAGGGACTGTAGTGACACCGCTTGCACCGAGATGCAGTGCCTTAGACCGCTGCACCACTCGGTGAATGGCATACGGCACATGGCAATATTACAATTTGAAATAAAAATGGATTCTTTGTGCAGCTCTAGACCATGTTCCATACTCTATCCGGTAGTTGCACATGATCATTGGTAGTCTTTCTTGGCTTGAAATGTAGAATTTTAGTTGGCGAGGAGCCTTACAACTTTGCGCTATTAGTTATTGTAAAAGAGAATAACCTACCTAGTTTCACAAAAGTCATAGATAAATATGAATACTTACAGCCCACCATCATCATCGCCACAGAGAAGATCTTCTCGCCGTCTGTTGTGGGAGCGATATTGCCAAAGCCGATGGTGGTGAGACTGGTCATGGTGAAGTAGAGAGAGGAGATGTAGAGAGTGTCCTTGCTCGGGCCGCCCTCCCACTGGCCAGAGCCGCTGGCGTTGTAGCGGTAGGGTGAGCCAATGCTCGTGGCCAACTGGTAGAGCCAGCTGTCTGTCTTGATTGTGTTGGTGGCTTCGTCAATGACCTCGTAGTCCCCAATGCTGTACCAGATGCAGGCCAGCCAGTGGGCCACCAGGCCGAATACGCAAACCAGTAGAACCAAGACCGCCGCCCCGTACTCCAGGTAATGGTCAAGCTTCCGGGCCACGCGGCCCAAGCGGAGAAGTCGGACCACCTTGAGTGAGCTGAAGAGGCTGCTGAGGCCCTAGAGACAGAGAGAAAGGAGAACGATAGAGGAGATGGAGATAAATATAGAGAAAGATAGGGAGAGAGCAATAGCAATATGGTCCACTCATACATCAATTTAGACCTAGGTCTGCGGGCTTCGGGCGCAAGCTTTGAACCACTTGTTTTTGGGGGTCACGGGTCAAAAAAGTTTGAGAACCACTGCACTAGACAACACTGGACAACTAGAAATAATCCAACTTGAAAAAAATGCATGCTAATAGTCACTATTTTTGTTAAATTATGTGGCACAATTTCATGAGGACAGGGAATTTGTCAGTGAAATCCTCATGCAACGCTCTGTGTATTTGTAATACTGTCCTATGGACTCAGTGCAATTAAAAAGCACTGAAGCAAGCTGTAAAACAAATACTAAACTCTAATGAGAGCCTTGAATCAGCTGTGACTGAGGTTTACTCAGCCCCACATCTCTAGAAGGGGCCATGATTACACAGCAGAAATCTGATCTAAATCAGTTAACAGGTTCAGTAATATTTTTATGTTAACAAAAATTCAAGAAATGTATGCCTTGTTGAATGCACCTGGTGTACTAACCTTTGTATGCACTGCTTTTAATCAGTAGGTTGCGCAGCCTGAGTATCACATCAGAGTTTGAAAGGAAATGTGACCTTAATTACAAATTCACCTCATCGTATGAATGCCTAGAATATGGACGATTATAGGGAATAACGTTCAGATAGCAGGCGGGTATAGGAGTTTTCACAACCCAATGTACAGTACAGCTTAATCCCACCGGATCCATAACCATAGAATTCTCACCCTCTCAAAAGGCAAGGCAACCAGGAAGTCGATAGTATTTTACACTACAATCTCACATGGAAAAAATCCAGCTAGATGGATGGACAGCCCAAAGCTTCAAGGAATCCTGCCTCACTCCGCCGGCCTATGGCTCTTTTATGTAATGACTTTCATGTATTTGGATGGAAGTATATGAGTTTATATGGGGACTGTATGGATGAATTCCTCCAACTCCTGTACTTCTGATCTCTCTTCATGACAGGTAGCATAAAAAAATAACAGGTTTGCCCCTGTCGCTTGTACATTAGAGATCCCATTGTCCTAACTTCTTCAATGCTTCCATGGTCAACTATTCTCTTTATTCCTTATTTGTAATTAATGTAGCCTCTAAGCTCAATGGGCTACTTAAATTATATTTAGTGCCATGTGTATTCCATTACCCATGAATAATTATCCATTAATAATTACATTCAGTAATAACTCAGTCACTACACCCTCCACCAATGTGTACTACCACATACATCATGTTGACTATTGCTGTAGATGGATAGGTTATTCATGTGCTAGTCATTATCATTGTTTGGGTTCAATCCCTCTAGGGTAAAGAGATATACAGTAGTAGCCCACTGTACCAGACAGTGACAATGACAGAAGACAATACGGTACACACACACTCCCATACAGCAACATAGGACCAATTCCTTTCTTACAGGAGGGAGATGCTGACTTTGGTAGGCATAGACCAGAATCTTTCAAAGCTACAGTCTGCAATTTGAAAATCAATGAAACGGCTACCCCACCACTCTTTTTGGTATACAGCACAGGAAAGGGGCTAAGGAAATGTAACACCTCTCAGACTCTAAAAGGACTGGCAGTCCATGACATCCACATTATAGTTTTAACCATGTTCAAGCTTTACTGTACATTGTTGGTTCTGATTATTATTATTTTTTAATTATTTCACCTTTATTTATCCAGGTAGGCTAGTTGAGAACAAGTTCTCATTTGCAACTGCGACCTGGCCAAGATAAAGCATAGCAATTCGACACATACAACAACACAGAGTTACACATGGAATAAACAAAACATACAGTCAATAATACAGTAGAAAAATAAGTCGATATACAATGTGAGCAAATGAGGTGAGATAAGGGAGGTAAAGGAAAAAAAAGGCCATGGTGGCGAGGTAAATACAATATAGCAAGTAAACACTGGAATTGTAGATTTGCAGTGGAAGAATGTGCAAAGTAGAAATCGAAATAATGGGGTGCAAATGAGCTAAATAAATAAATAAATACAGTAGGGAAAGAGGTAGTTGTTTGGGCTAAATTATAGATGGGCTATGTACAGGTGCAGTAATCTGTGAGCTGCTTTGACAGCTGGTGCTTAAAGCTAGTGAGGGAGATAAGTGTTTCCAGCTTCAGAGATTTTTGCAGTTCGTTCCAGTCATTGGCAGCAGAGAACTGGAAGGAAAGACGACCAAAGGAGGAATTGGCTTTGAGGGTGACCGACCAGTGAGATATACCTGCTGGAGCGCGTGCTACATGTGGGTGCTGCTATGGTGACCAGTGAGCTGAGATAAGGCGGGGCTTTACCTAGCAAAGACTTGTAGATGACCTGGAGCCAGTGGGTTTGGCGACGAATATGAAGCGAGGGCCAACCAACGAGAGCGTACAGGTCGCAATGGTGGGTAGTGTATGGGCTTTGGTGACAAAACAGATGGCACTGTGATAGACTGCATCCAGTGTGTTGAGTAGAGTGTTGGAGGCTATTTTATAGATGACATCACCGAAGTCGAGGATCGGTAGGATGGTCAGTTTTATGAGGGTATGTTTGGCAGCATGAGTGAAGGATGCTTTGTTGCGATATAGGAAGCCGATTATAGATTTAATCTTGGATTGGAGATGCTTAATGTGAGTCTGGAAGGAGAGTTTACAGTCTAACCAGACACCTAGGTATTTGTAGTTGTCCACGTATTCTAAGTCAGAACCGTCCAGAGTAGTGATGCTGGATGGGCGAGCAGGTGCGGGCAGTGATCAGTTGAATAGCATGCATTTAGTTTTACCTGCGTTTAAGAGCAGTTGGAGGCCACGGAAGGAGAGTTGTATGGCATTGAAGCTCGTCTGGAGGTTAGTTAACACAGTGTCCAAAGAGGGGCCAGAAGTATACAGAATGGTGTCGTCTGCGTAGAGGTGTATCAGAGAATCACCAGCAGCAAGAGCAACATCATTGATGAATACAGAGAAGAGAGTCGGCCCGAGGATTGAACCCTGTGGCACCCCCATAGAGACTGCCAGAGGTCCGGACAACAGGCCCTCCGATTTGACACACTGAACTCTATCAGAGAAGTAGTTGGTAAACCAGGCGAGGCAATCATTTGAGAAACCAAGGCTGTCGAGTCTGCCAATAAGAATGTGGTGATTGACAGAGTCGAAAGCCTTGGCCAGGTAGATGAATACGGCTGCGCAGTAATGCCATCTCTTATCGATGGCGGTTATGATGTCGTTTAGGACCTTGAGCGTGGCTGAGGTGCACCCATGACCAGCTCTGAAACCAGATTGCATAGCGGAGAGGGTACGGTGGGATTCGAAATGGTCGGTAATCTGTTTGTTAATTTGGCTTTCGAAGACCTTAGAAAGCCAGGGTAGGATAGATATAGGTCTGTAGCAGTTTGGGTCTAGAGTGTCACCCCCTTTGAAGACGGCGATGGGGTAAGGCAGTTGTACTAAGCTCAAGTTATATTCATCAAGAATCAATGACTATATATCATTAATTTAAAAGTCAAAACATTTTGTGCCAATACCCGACTGTAGCTGTAGCATAATAAAACTTTCACAAATAAGGTTCTCTACATTTTTGATGCTCAAAAAACTAAGCGAAGGAAATGCCGCAATATAGCATTAGCTATGAGTGGCAACCAAGACTGGGGTCAATTCCATTTAAAGTCAGTCAATCTAGGAAGTAAATTGAAATCCCTATTACAACCATCTTCAAGCAATTAGTAACATCGGGAATTTCAGTTGACTTCCGGAATTGACCGACTTGAAAAGGAACCGACCACAAACCTGATGGAGGAGTTGAGATAAACGCTGTGACTGAATTCTATATAGCATAGCTGCTTACTAGAAGTATAGCTTATGTGTGTACTAACCATAATACATACTATTTAGAAAATTCTGGTAAAGATGTGAACAGTATGTAGTAAGTGACAAATGTCAACATACTATTGCTCATTAATACTGAGGAAGTGATGTCTGTTGTGCAATGAATCGTGTTGTTCTTTTTTTACAGCCCCTCCCTTATGTGATCATCAGCTGTTGTCAGACACATGGGTCTGAAAAGAGGACTCTCTTCCTTGAATGTGGAGTAAATTCATACAAGATGAAAATACCAAAAGTATGACATCCCAGCACTTAAAACATACTCCAATTTTAGAACTTTTCACTAGAAAACGCTCTATTCTCGCATACTCAAAAAGCCTACAAAACAGGACATACTATACATGCAAGTATGAGAATCCGGTCACAGCCTAAGTGAAGGTACATAGACAGGCATGTCAAGGCCACAGAGGGGAAGGGAAAATCTGCTTACTGGGAGAACTGAGTCTTCTGCCCTTGTGGCGTTCCTCTGCGAACTGGATGACTCTCGCAGGTGCCCCACTGCCGAAGAGTCTGAGATGGGATCCTTCACAGAAACATACAGACAAAATATTTATTATCATTCGTACACACTTGACATGGGTATTCATATTCAAATTAATTCAATAAAAACAGGAGAGAGAGATAGGGGATAGCACCTAAATGAACAGAAAATCACAAGTTAATATAACAACTTACATTAGTAGGACACTACAGAAGTTCACCAATTGAGGAAAGCCTAGGTAGGCTCGTTTGATCATGGGAGGATATCTTTCTATACATTATCTATCTACTACTGTATATGATCTATTTACCTTAAAATATATATTTTTAAATCTATTGAAACTTTATATTGTTCAACCCCCACACACAACTGCTTAAATTCACTTGATATGTGGTGACGTCTCCTGGAAAATGTATCTTTCATTAGGCATGAATACCAGTCACTATACACCAATATTGCCATTTCTTCAATAAGGGAATGATTAAGCTTATTGCATTATTAAGAAGCCATTTGTATTGTTAATAATATGTTGAGGCAAGGGGATATGCCTCTCTTTAGTGAAGTCAAGCACCTCCTAAGTCAAGCAGGACCGTGCGATGAATGAATGAATACTGTTAATCAAGAGGTTAGTAGTTCCAATCTACACACGGTATAACTTTCATTTTTACTCCAATTGTAACTCATAAAGAGTAAAAGCAACAGAGCACTCCCTCTCAGACATCTATAATTCACTCTTGAGTGGGTTGTCTCTCTTATACAACACTCAATAATGTACCAACTATGAGTTTAACGCTTGTTCCACACCAGGTCTGGAATCAGTGAGTTGTTTCTGTAATGCAGCCAACAGAGTAGGGAAGCAGTGATTTCACACCTTGTGTTTTGAAATAAATAGAGGACCAAGTTTTCAATTGTATGGCATACAACACATGATTGTATGGCATACAACACATTTTAACACTGTATACTGTACTATAAATCTGCATACAAATTCATCGCCCCCTCATGGTTACCATGAAAACAAACGGTTAATTGGTACATTGTGACGTCCTGACCATAGATAGTCCTTATTTTCTATGGTAGAGTAGGTCAGGGCATGACTGGGGGGTTAGTCTAGTTTATTATTTCTATGTGGGGTTCTAGGTTTGGTTTCCTATGTTGGTGATTGTGTATGATTCCCAATTAGAGGCAGCTGGTAATCGTTGTCTCTAATTGGGGATCATATTTAGGTAGCCTTTTTCCACCTGTGTTTATGTGATATTGTTTTGAGTTAGTGCACGTAGCAACGCTGTAGTCACTGTTAGTTTATTGTTTATTTGTCTTTGCTTAGTTTCACTTTCTAATAAATAATGTGTAACTCATCATCCGCTGCGCCTTGGTCCGACATTTATTCCAGTGAACGTGACATACATGCTGCTGCAATACAGTATTTTTGCACATTGCGATGATAGCTGTTTGTAAATCATCAAACTAAAATAGAGTAAAACAAAAGTAACTCAATCACCATCTTGGCAGAGACCTACAACTATTTACGGTGCTTACATCATTAATGTATATAACCAATGTTTTTAAAGGGGCAATCTGCTTTTTAAGCTAGAATCCTTAGTTCAAAGCATTGTTAGAGTCTTTGGTTCTTCCATTTATATTTTGAGGTTTGGACATTAGCACGTTGGGCGCACCAATTGGTGTCACCTCATTAGGCAGTATGTTTTACACCTGTGCTGCCTTGTCATCTGGTGAGCCAGAAGCTGTTTCACCTGTGCTGGCACAGGTGATATTTAAGAGCAGCTGGCCCAGTTGGCTTGAGAGATGTGGAAGGTTACCACCTTCAGTTGGCTCTCCCTATTTTGAAGAAACAACAACAATCCTTTATCTGATCTTCCCTGTTTTTGTTTTGCTCCACTTTTTGGTTTGTCTTTAAGTTTGGTGTAGGTTTTCATTTTGTTTGCCTCTTGGGCAAATTTAGTGGATGCTCATGGTGGGTGTCTTTTAGGTCCTAACTATTGTTGGTAGTCAACTTTCAATGGACACTCAATGATTGTCTTAAAACCCCACCTGTTTCATTTTGGTTGTTGTCAGTGACTCTTTGTTAGTTCCCCCTTCTGTTTTAGCAACAATTTTTGGTTTTCTTGCTGGAGAATGTAACAGCGTTAACCCCGCCTCTGTTTTGGTAAAAATCCGCAGGATGGGCCTGGAGAAATGTAGCTACTCTCACATTCATATACAGGGCTATGGATGTGGTGTCTCTTGTCGTGATGTGTTTTGTCCTATATTTTTATTTTTAATCCCAGCCCCCATCCCCACAGGAGGCCTTTCACCTTTTGATAGGCCGTCATTGTAAATGAGAATTTGTTCTTAACTGACTTGCCAAGTTTAATAAAAATTAAATAAAATAAAAATGCAAGGACTGACCATCCATGATATCAAAATGAATGTAATCATGTTTTGAGGCTACAGTGTTTATTTACATTGCTTACAAAGAGTAAAACAAGCTTATATTTTGGGATCTTATGGGGTATGACAGTTGAACTAAGCTCATGAAGCATTTAAGTTATATTCTTCAAGAATCAATGGGTCTATATCATTCATTTATAAGTCCAAAAAGGGATGTAGCTACTAAGTGTTCTAGCTTTAAGTGAATGATATACTGTGCACCCATTGTTTCTTAAAGTATTTCACTTATTGTGCCTCATGAGCTTAGTTAAACTGCCGTACCACATCAGAACCCAAAATATAAGCATGTTGTACATCATCGTTTGTAAACAATTGTATTCTAAACAAACACTGCATAGCCTCAAAACATGGTTCATTTTATCTGATGGATGGTTATTATTTGCAGCCATAGCTCGGTCTATGAATTTGAGAGTGGTTACATTTCTCCAGCCCCATCCCTTAGCTCTTTACCAAAACGGAGGCAGGGTGGTCACTTTGTTATTGTTTGAACTGCAAATTGCCTCTGTAACACTTGAAATATTAAAGTTGACCTCAAATGACTGTGTGTGGACTGTGTGAGATTGCCCTATGGGACGAACATAAATATGTGTGTGTGGGATGGAGAGCTCTCAGCACTCAGGACCTGAGGCCTACACTGCTTTGAATTTGCAAACAAACACAAACTAACCCCATTCACATGCATACCGTCACGTGCACACAGAATAGGCAGGAGACTAATAAAAATAGGAACAGCACCAAAAATGCTTTTAAAACAATTAATGCACTGATTTAAACATTCACCAAAATGGGTTGTCTGGGAGTCGCAGTTGAAACGACTTGCCGACAAAATGTGTATAAGCTAGTGTCAGCCAAAGGATGACACATTTAAGGTCGACCACTATTGTGTCTGTGAGGGTGACAATAATTGAGGAGTGACATTCTCACAGCTGGTGAGTGCTTCTGGACTGCTGTGGTCTTTTGTATGAGATCCCACTCAGTGGAAACACATCTTGCAGGGCTCTGGGTGGACAAAGCTTTGAGACAGAATAACGAGAGGCATTATTGATTTCCCATGAGTCTCCTCTCTCCATTCCAGAGTCCAGTTTCTGTAATGTAAACTATGAATACTCCAATATTCTCTCTCCTTTACACCTCTGGTGCTCTTACCCGTTCCCTCTTGCTCTGCATTTCCACACACCTCTTCATTCCAATCATTCTTTACTCACCCCTGCTCCCAGCTTCCGAATGATCTCCATCCACATTTGTCTCCATCTCTGTCCTGACTTTCGCTCCCTATGTTTCTCTTCCCAGAGCCTATATTGCACTCACACTGATATAAAGGTCTAGCAGCTTCTGCAATGTCCTAAGGGGTGCATATGAAGGGTTTCCATGGCCCCAAGGCCTAAGTAGCACATTTCAGTGCCTGTCCAATTTAAAGCAAGCCTATCCATATTTTTATCCACACAAATTATCTTGAATAACTTTAAAGGTAAAATGAATATAAAATGTATTGCAAAACAAAACTTTAAGAAAATTGTGTTTTTCCATATACAGTGGCAAGAAAAAGTACGTGATTTCTGCATAAATTGGTCATACAATTTCATCTGATCTTCATCTAGGTCACAACAATAGAATAACACAGTCTGCTTAACTAATAACACAAATGTCTTTATGTTCTTCATGTCTTTATTGAACACACCGTGTAAACATTCACCGTGCAGGTGGGAAAAGTATGTGAACCCTTCGATTTAATAACTGGTTGACCCTCTTTTGGCAGCAATAACCTCAACCAAATGTTTTCTGTAGTTGCGGATCAAACCTGCACAACGGTCAGGAGGAATTTTGGACCATTCCTCTTTACAAAACTGTTTCAGTTCAGCAATATTCTTGGGATGTCTGGTGTGAACTGCTGTCTTGAGGTCATGCCACAGCATCTCAATCGGGTTGAGGTCAGTACTCTGTCTAGGCCAATCCCGAAGGGGTATTTTCTTCTGTTGTTGATTTACTTCTGTGTTCTGGGTCGTTGTCCTGTTGCATCACCCAACTTCTGTTGAGCTTCAATTGGCGGACAGATAGCCTAACACTAAAAAAATTTCATTGACGATAGCAAGCTGTCCAAGCCCTGAGGCAGCAAAGCAGTCTCAAACCA
This sequence comes from Salvelinus fontinalis, assembly GCF_029448725.1. Taxonomy (NCBI): domain Eukaryota; kingdom Metazoa; phylum Chordata; class Actinopteri; order Salmoniformes; family Salmonidae; genus Salvelinus; species Salvelinus fontinalis. Next base: position 14,995,930 of record NC_074684.1, read on the forward strand.
TGATGCTCCCTCCACCATACTTTACAGTTGGGATGAGGTTTTGATGTTGGTGTGCTGTGACTTTTTTGTGTGTTCCTTCCAAACAACTCAACTGTAGTTTCATCTGTCCACAGAATATTTTGCCAGTAGCGCTGTGGAACATCCAGGTGCACTTTTGCAAACTTCAGACATGCAGCAATGTTTTTTTTGGACAGCAGTGGCTTCTTCCGTGGATTCCTCCCATGAACACCATTCTTGTTTAGTGTTTTACATATCGTAGACTCGTCAACATAGATGTTAGCATGTTTCAGAGATTTCTGTAAGTCTTTAGCTGACACTCTAGGATTCTTCTTAATCTCTTGAGCATTCTGCGCTGTGCTCTTGCAGTCATCTTTGCAGGACGGCCACTCCTAGGGAGAGTAGCAACAGTGCTCAACTTTCTCCATTTAAAGACAATTTGTCTTAACTGATGAACATCAAGGCTTTTAGAGATACTTTTGTAACCCTTTCCAGCTTTATGCAAGTCAACAATTCTTCATCTTAGATCTTCTGAGATCTCTTTTGTTCGAGGCATTGTTCACATCATGCAATGCTTCTTGTGAATAGCAAACTCAAATGTTGTGAGCTTTTTTTATAGGGCAAGGCAGCTCGAACCAACATCTCCAATCTCATCTCGTTGATTGGACTCCAGGTTAGCTGACTCCTGACTCTAATAGCTTTTGGAGAAGTCATTAGCCTAGGGGTTAACATACGTTTTCCAACCTACACTGGGAATGTTTAAATGATGTTTTCAATATAGACCCGAAAAATACAATAATTTGTGTTTTATTAGTTTAAGCACACTGCTTTTCAAGATGGCAGCCGGAAAGTTTGGCGTGTTGGCAGCGTTTTTTATCCACACTTTTATATTAACGTGTATCGATACTGGCCCCTTTTGTACATCAAGTCGATGCCCCTTTGACACAGTATGCGGTTTTAATCAGAAGATGAGGTTCGAAGACCAGATTGGCACTAAGCATTTTGGCCATTTTGGCCTCCAAAAGGGCAATTATGGTTAAGGGAAAACGCCAAATAGATGGTGGAAACCTAATAATTACCCTATGCCTGTTGCTGTCTGGAGATGTCCATCAGTGCCCCGTCCCGTTTTCTAGCGATAAATCCATTCGCTATAATTTAGAGGGTCAGAAGGGAAAGAGCAACGACCATCTCCTTCAAAATGCGAGTGCGAATCCTGGAAGGAGCTTCATTGCGGCGATTGGACTGCACAGAGTCAACACTCATCTAAAGTGAACAATTTCAGCTGACAGTTCCAACGGAGGAGGAGAACTTAACTCTAGAAAATGTAATCTCAATGTTAGAGGTATTCTTCCTAAGATTGAAGAAATTTGCCTACTCTCTAGTAACTGTAAGGTGGGAGAGGTTTGCTTTAACGAAACATCGTTGGATACAAAAGACGCTGAAATTGAAGTTGAAAATTATGTAGTAATTAGAAGAGACCACAATCACGCAGGCAGGGGAGTTTGTATTTATGTAAAATCAGATATTCGGTTCAACTATAGATGAGATTTAAACCATGATGAGATTGAAGCTGTGTGGTGGGACATTTTATTACTGAAATGTAAAGCTATTATAGTTGGAACCTATTATAGACCACCAGACCAGTACAAGTTTGATGAATTGTTGGAGGAGACTTGTTCCAACTGTACAGACTTAAATCAGAGGTTATTGTTACTGGTGAATTTAATACAGATATGCTCAAAATGGCCATGCTACTTTTAAAGCTCTTAATAATTGTTGTAATCTATTTGCTTTATACCAGCTGATTAATGAGCCCAAAAGGGTCTGTCCTTCTACCCAAACCATCATTGACCCTGTGTTGGGTGTCGGATAGATCAAGGATATCTGTCACGATCGTGTGGGGGATTTACGGACCAAAATGCAGCAGTTGGAAAATAAGCCATCTTCTTTATTAACACCACGAAGATGAACACGACACAAAACTCTATACAAACTAACAAAACAACAAAACGACCGTGAAGCTACAAACGTTGTGCACATACATACTACAAAACGACCGTGAAGCTACAAACGTTGTGCACATACATACTACAAACGTTTTACATAGACAATTACCCACAACCAATGAGAGCCTATGGCTACCCTAAATAAGGCTCCCAATCAGAGACAACCGAAATCAGCTGTCTCTAATTGGGAACTCATTCAGGTAACCATAGACTCTCCTAGATAACTAACCAACATAGACAACGCTAGACATATACACTCAACACAAAACCATCTACTACACCCCATAACCCCTTTACCAAATAAACACCCAAAACCAACAAAACATAAACATTACCCATGTCACACCCTGACCTAACTAAAATAATAAAGAAAACAAAGAATAATAAGGCCAGGGCGTGACATATCAAACAGTGGGGTTGTAAACTATGGGCTCAGTGATCATTCCATCATTTTCTGTAGTAGAAAGGTTCAGAAAACAGTTTTTAATTATCATAACTTAATAAAAAATTAGGGCTATGATGAATTATAGTGCAGATATTTTTGTTAATTGTCTGAGCAAATTAGACTGGTCTGCTGTATTGAAATGCAAAAAGGTGGAGAAATCCTGGGGCAATTTTAAATAATTGTTTTTACATGCTGTAGATAAGCAGGCTCCAGTAAAACAGGTTAGAATTAAGCAAAGAACAGAACCATGGATAAATTATAACATTTTAAAGGCAATTGAGCGTAGAAATGAACACTTTCTGGAGTTTAGGAAATCCAGGGCAGATAATTTCTTATAGTCTATAAATATATAAAGAAATGAGGTCAACAGGATGATACAGAAGGCCAAGAAATTATATTTTAATGACAAAATAGTTGAAAATAGGAACAATCCGAGTAAATTATGGAAGTGTCTGAAGCTGTTAGGTTACAGTAACAGATTAAAGACCAAAGCTCTCAATCTTAGCTTGGACATTGGAGGAAAGGTTACATCAGACAAGACCATGGTTGCAGACAGTCTGAATAGCTATTTTACAACTAAAGCTAATACATTAGTTAGCAAGTTACCTTGTCAATCAGGTTGCTATGGGGAGAGTCATGTCCAGCAGTTTTACTCACAGCAGGGGATTCAAGTAACTGATTTTTCATTTGAAGAGGTGTCTGAGTCAACTGTGCTAGAGAGGCTGAAAGAACTTGACCTTTCCAAAGCAACTGGCCTTGACAACATTCCTGACAGATCTCTAAAGGATGCTGCGGTAATTATCACCCCCTGTGTAACTCACATTGTGAATCTGTCTATTGAACTAGGCTGTTTTCCCAGTGAACTAAAACTTGCAAGGGTCATTTCTTTATATAATAAGGGAATAAGTTAGATCATGGAAACTATCTTCCTGTCTCAATCCTGTGTGCTTTATCAAAGGTCATGGAAAAGATTATGTTCAAGCAGATTGACAGTTATATTTCCTTACATAACCTATTCTATGAGCTCCAATCTGGCTTCAGGAAATCCCATTCCACTGACACCTGTCTACTATATCTGGCTGATCACATAAGGAAGTAGATGGAGGGAGATTTTTAGGTATGGTTATGTTAGATCTCCAAAAGGCGTTCGATACAGTGGATCATGACATTCTGTTAATCAAACAAGGGCCATGGGCTTTAACAATTTAGCAGTAAAATGGTTCAGCTCTTACCTGCAAGGAAGAAAAAAAATGGTGGATGTGGATGGGACCCTGTCTAAACCCAAAATCTTGAACTGTGGGGTACCCCAAGGGAATGTGCTGGGTCCACTTTTATTTCTATTGTATATAAATGATCTGAAATCTCCCTGTACATGTGACCTTTTACTATATGCGGATGATTCTGCACTCTTGGTTTCCCACAAAGACAAAAATGTGGTTGAGAAAGCCCTCAGTGCTGAACTTCTGAATGTCAGTAAATGGCTGTATGACAATAATCTGTCACTTCACCTTGGAAAAACAGAGTCCATCTTGTTCGGGTCCAAAGTGAAACTGAGGAAATCCCCAGATTTTAAGGTGGTAGTAGGTGACATAGTAGTCACAGCAAAATAATATGTTTAGTATCTTGAATGTGTGCTAGATAACCATCTGACAGGGGAGAGCATGGCACAAAATGTTATCGCCAAAGTGAACCATAAAATTAGGTACCTGGCTAGGATCTCCAAATATCTCGATAAGAATGCAATGGGGACATTGGTAGGAGCTCTTGTTCAGTGCCACTTTGACTATGCATGCTCTTCCTGGTACAATAGTGCCCCCCAGATATTAAAAAATAAATTGCAGACATCTCAGAACAAATACGTCAGGATTATTCTTAAACTTCCAGCACTTACGCATCTTGACTATTCCCACTTTGAAAGGCTTAGATGGCTTAAAGAGGAGGAGAGAGTCGCTCAGATAAAATTGTGTCTTGTACATAAGATTGTCCACAGTATGGTCCCCAGATACTTGTGTAACTACTTTAACTTAGTAAGGGATAACCATAACTACTCAACTAGAAGGAGTGAAACTGACGTTGTTCCTTTTAGATTTAAAAGTGGTATGGAGAAAGAAACGTTTTTATACTCAGCTGCCATTCTTTGGAATAATCTTCCAATGAATTTGAAACGTATAACCTCTATAGGTAGTTTAAAGTTCTCACTGAAAAAATTACTAAATAGTAGCATGTCTCAAAAGTAAGTGGTAAGATTAAAGTAGGTGGCAGAGAGGGAAATGCCCAGGATAGCAAATGGTCTGCCTTTTTGGTGCCTGTGGTTTATTATATTGTGATTTGTTTGTGTGTTTGTGTGTTTGTGTGTTTGTGTGTTTGTGTGTGTGTGTGTGTGTGTGTGTGTGTGTGTGTGTGTGTGTGTGTGTGTACATATATATATACACTACCGTTTGGGGTCAATTAGAAAAGTCCTTGTTTTTGAAAGAACATTTTAAAAAATTGTCCATTAAAATAACATCAAATTGATCAGAAATACAGTGTAGACATTGTTAATGTTGTAAATGACTATTGTAGCTGGAAACGTCTGATTTTTAATGGAATATCTACATAGGCCTACAGAGGCCCATTAACAGCAACCATTACTAAGCTTTGTGCGTATGGAACATTTCTGGAATCTGTTATTTCAGCTCATGAAACATGTGACACACACTTTACATGTTGTGTTTATATTTTTGTTCAGTGTAAATAGTATATCCCACACATTTATTGTATTGTAATATATGTTTTCCCATATAAGCATGAAGGAAAGGTATGTGGGCAGCTTTGGAAGAGAAGAGAGACTGAATTTATTGTTAGGCTAATAACCTTTCTATCCATCTTCTCCCATTCATACAGGAATTAAAAGGGCAATACTGACAGAGACAATAGCTTGCCGTCCATGTTGATTCCTACATGCCAAAGCAAGACTCTGTCTATTGGACTTTAAGTGCATCAAAATTGATTGAACAATATCCCAAGCCCTAGATGTCACCGAAAAGCACCCCATTATTGAAATCTTGGCTCAGAGTAATTTTGATGCTTAATTGCATTCCACCCATGCTGAGCATTCACCTACTAGTAAGCCTCAGAAGGGAAATGATGCATGTTGCCTGGGAAACAATCAAGCTAAGACTAAAAGTAAATATATCACTGTGCTTCTCTGACATACTTAGACTTAACTGAGCCTCCCCTTCTACTCTCTGATTTGACTGGGGGACCATAATTCAGATCAATCTTTCTGAGGACAAAAATGTTAAAAAGGTATACTGATTGAGTATGCCCTTGGTTAAAAACTATGGAGAACAACATTTCAAGTATGTTCAGGGCCTACCTCATTTACGTTTTCAAAGGCATTGATGATGTCGTAGGGCAGGCAGGACAGCAGGTCAATGACGAACCAGGTCTTCAGGTAGTTCATTCGAATCAGCTTTGGGTCCGAAATGACCTCTCCACCAGGCCCAACGAAGGTGGTGTGGAAGTTGAGCACAATGTCCACAAGGAAGATGACATCTACCACGCTGTCCAGCACGAGCCAGGCCAAATTGTTCTGCTTGGTCTTGAAAGAGACATTGTAGGGCACCATGATGGCTGTGTAGAAGGTGAGGATGAGGATGACCCAGTCCCAGGTGGTCTTAAAGGTGCAGTAATGGAGGATGATGTGGGGTGGCGTCTTAGGCGCCTCCTGCTTGTACTGGGGGAGAATGTCCGAGCCCAGCTGGAGAGCCTGAGGTCCACATAGAAAAGAGGAAGACTGTTAAAGTAACCCTTTACATTACATTACTGTTTCAGATGCTATTTACCTGATATCTACTTGCAGTGCCTATAATAAGTATTCACCTTCCTTGTGTTACAAAGTGGAATTGAAATTGATTTCATTTGGATTTTCTTTTTCATTGATCTGCATAGACAAATACTCCATAATGTGAAAGTGAAAAGTACATTCTATAAATGTTTACAAATTAAAATGAAATAGAAATAACTTAAATGTATTGGTTGTAAAATTATTTACCCCTTTGTTATGGCAAGCCTAAATTAGTTAATGAGAAAAAATTGGCTTAACAAATCACATAATAAGTTGCAGGGGTCAACATGATTTTTGAAAGATTTCCCCATACATACAACCTCTGTAAGGTTCTTCAGTCGAGTAGTGAATTTCAAGCATGGAGTAAACTACTGTCACGACACCCGCCGAAGTTGGTTCCTCTCCTTGTTCGGGCGGTGTTACATGTTACATGTTACATGTTGTGTATTTAACCCTCTGTTCCCCCACAGGTCCTTGTCCGGAATTGTTTACTGTAAGTGCTTGTGCAAGTTATTTCTGGTGTGCGACGGGTTTTGTACCCATCGTATTTATTGTTCTGTTTACGGTGATTTTTATTATTAAACTGCGCCGTTGTAATACAGTTTTTGCTCTCCTGCACCTGACTTCTCTGCCGCCAGTACGCACCCCTTACAACTACAAAGACCAGGGAACTTTTCCAATGCCTCATAATGAAGAACAGCGATTGGTTGACGGGCAAAGGTAACAAATCAGACACTGAATATAAAAATGGGGTAATTATATTATTTTATGCTAATACCATTGCTCTGTGAAAGAGATTTTGTTTAACAGGTAATAAGTTTTTTCTCAAAGGTACACCCCTGTTTTCAATACCTTTCAATACCTTTCAATACCTCACCTGGCGAGGATAACGACACTGAGCCTTTTTCTAAAATGTTTTATGAGATTGGAGAACAAATTGGGAGTGATTTTACACCATTCCACCATACAGAATCTTTCCAGATCCTTGATATCCTTTGTCTGCGCTTATGGACTGCCCTCTTACAATGTTCAAGTCCGGAGACTGACATGGCCATTGCAAAATGTTGATTTTGTGGTCATTTAACAATTTATTTGTGGATTTTGATGTGTGTCTTGCTGAACATTAGGACAATGTTTTACAGCTTTGTCATTATATTTTCTTTTATCGTCTTATTAAATGACTGTCAGAGATTATTACAGACACCTGTGATAATCTGAAGGACCTAAAATGGCCACTAGATGTCTTGTGATAGATTACATAAAATTCTTGAAATATACCAACATTTTGGCAGTTTACTGGTAAACTTTGAACGTTTCCAGTAATATACCTTTCCTTTGCGACCATACCCAGGACCCAGTGGAAGAAAAATAGCCCCATAACATCAAAGATCCAAGACCATATTTTACTGTAGGTGTGGATTATGCATCCTTATTTTCTGCTTATGCATCCTTATTTTGATGCAGAACCCACCACTGGTGTGGGTGGCCATAGAGCTCTATTTCCATGTAATCTGACCATAGCACCGGTTCCAATCCAATTGTCAATGCCATTCTGCTAACTCCAGGCATTTACATTTGTTGGATGATATGAAAATAGAGCTCTTTGGCCACCCACACCAGTGGTGGGTTCTGCATCAAAATAAGGATGCATAAGCAGAAAAGAACCCCATACTTACTATAAAATATGGTGGTGGATCTTTGATGTAATGCGGCTATTTTGCTTCCACTGATTCAGGGGCTCACGTTAGGGTCAGCGGCATCATGAACTTTATGCACTACCAGGTCATTTTAGTCAAAAACCTGATTGCCTCTGCCAGGAGGCCGAAACTTACTTCCTTTGAGGGTATTTTCATACATATCTATTTTACCACTTAGACATAAAATTACTTTATAAATCTACTTTATAGTGTATTAAAATGGTCTAAATGTTCGTTTTGGTCCCATATCGCTTGCACCCAATGACTACATTGAGCTTGCAACTCTACAAACTCGTTGGGTGCATTTGCAGCTTGTTTTGGGTATATTTGTAGTTTGTTTTAGGTGTATTTTGGGACATTAGTAACTAAAAGGTGATTTTGAGTAATTTTCTTTCTAAATGAACAGAGAAGATGTATCTGAACAAATTCATCCTGATGCTGCCATGATTAAGAAAATGTAAGAATGGATCATGCATGATGATGAGTATGAAAGGCTATAACATATGCTAACCTCTCACCATTACCAAAAACAGGAAAGGTTAGCATTTTGGGGAGTATCATCGTTGTGCCTCTGACTTTCTCCCTCATCATTATTCATGATTGTTCTCAGAAACATGAGTATTCAGAAACATCTTCTAATCTCACTTACAAAAAAGTGACTCCAAAATGACAACTGACATCATTCACTACTATTGGGCAAGACATGACCCAAACACACCCAAAACAAACTGTGAATGCATCTAATGTATTTGTAGAGTCACAACCTTGATATAGTTATTGTGTGAAATTATATGATAATTTGGCCAAATACTTATGACTTCTTCTGCCGGGGGGACTAGGTACATCAAGGGATTTTATGTCTAAATGGTCAAACAGACACGTATGAAAATACCCTCAAATGAAAGGTAACATTCTGAACTGTCGAAAATGCTGTAGAAAATGCCAACATTTTTAAATGTATCTTGACTGTCCAAATACATATGGTCAGGACTGTGTTATTCTTTTCCAGTGAGATGCTCACCTCAGCCAGTCTGGAGTGTTTGTGGCTGACCTCGTTGACTTGGTTCATGGGCGTCAGCTGCTGCATGTTGCTGCGGCTGTTGCTGGTCAGTGCCCGCGTCAGCCGGGCAAACTTGTTCCATCCTGCCAGAGATGAGCAGAAGTCCATTGAGCAAAATCACCATAAAAAAATTATATTCTCTGAACCGCCATTGTCTTAATCTTTCACTGCCTCATATTGAGTCTGCTTCTATCATATATTTACTTACATCAGAGAGGCCATTAGTAAACTTAAACTGTAGGTCTCCTCTTATGGACAAAAACTTCCCGGAAGACCACAGGACACATTTGTGGGCACAATCTGCAGTTACTCTGGTCTCAGAATATAGGGTCTCCCAGCTTCTATAAAGGATATATAGCTAATGGCATACCACCATTTGGTGTATTGCATGGACAAAAGCGAGAAAGCCTAATTTTCACCACATGAGGCAATCTAATTCAGATATGATGTGTGTACCAAAGGGGTGTACTACAAAGTGAGTTGGAGGATATAGTTGTCTGATTTGGTCAACTATGAGTCCAACTCGGGATAACCGTTGACACGAAAGTAGCTCACCTTTAAGCAAGGTACATTTCCATGGCAACTAATCCTTAAGAACTAACACTAACCTGCTCTGGGGCAGGCTGACTCAGGGCTAACTCCACTTATCCTGAATTAAGTGTTTGAGCCGCGAGTTGAGGACCAAGGAAATCAGATTCCCTCCCTCGCAATGATTGCGAGGGAGGGACTGAATAAATAGTCGACTGAATAAATATTTTTTTTGTGTAATTTTTTTTTTATATTCAAATACATGCATACATTACACATTTAGAAATGACCGGATGCATTTGAAACTTCATGCACAGGAAAACTGTATGACTTAATAAAGTTATTTTATCAATAGGAGTGGGAAAAAAGGTGCACCAATGCACACCAAAGATGGCATTAACAATAAGTAATAAAAGAAACCGGGCACCTCTAATAGCCTATTTCACACCATAGCCTGCTGAATTTGGAAGATCATTTTTCTTTTAATGTTGATTTGGCAAATGTGGCACTCACTCGCCAATGGATTGGTGTTCAGCTTGCTGGGCTTATCCACGTATGACATGCGAGCACAGTTACAAGCCTGGCTGGAGTCAACGGCAGGTGGAGGATCAATATCCACCTTCGTAACATGGATGAAGCCTGAGTTGGAATGTGAAGCTAACTGAAGTTGGCTAGCTTTATAAAATCCTGAGTAGATCTAGCTGGCATCGTAGTGTACCACTCTGCTCTCCGTCTATAACCTTACATGTCCCTGTCAACAAGCTACAAACATAACCAGCGCTCTTTTCTTCTGGAGCTTTTAGGAAGATTGTAATGCCCTGAGGGACCTAATAAGAGTACAACATCTCTTTTTGACTTCAAACTGAATGGCAGCATTATGGTGTGAGACATGAGAACCCAGCTGAGTGTCTCGTTTGATGCAATCCCTATCATACATTATTTAACAGCCAAAAGTTTTCTTTTTAACCACTCTCCCACAGCTTTGGGAGGCTGATGGCTTTGGCCTTTGGAGTTTTGGAAAAGAGAGACGCGCAGAATGCATAGTTACAAGTCCAGATTTATCTCAAATGATCGTTGACTGCTTCTACGCACACCAATGGTAGGTTTCGCAGATAAAATCTGGTTGGCTTGGATGAATAAAAAAGATAATGTTAAAGTTCCATTGAAGTCATTTTGGTGAATGTAAACCGATAACAACAAGAACATATGACATCACTAAGCCAAGTCCCTTGTGGACTTTTTTTCTCTGCCCATCACCCCGACAATGCAGAGAAAAGCAAGCAGAGAAATACTGAAGCACAGACACATTAAATCATTCAAGGGTTAAGGGGGTGAACTCAACCATGTTCAATGATTGGTGGGGCGGATTAAAATAGTTTGCTGGCCTGTCTCAGCCCTTTCAGTTCAGCACGCAAATAAAGTGTGAGCCATATGGGAGGGCAAAAAAAGTAACTTATTCAGGCCAACATCTCTAATGCTAACTGTTTGTTCTGTATACTGTGTGTATCACACAGCAGTGTGCTTGCAAGGAATTAAAGCCCCACTACTTGGTTAGCTATAAAGCTGAGGGATGGCTTCATTTATGCATTTATAATGTAGATATGCCCCAGGAAGTCCTCATCCGCAGGCTGTTTAGAAACAATGCAGTAAATGTTGGGTTATGATGGGGCTAGACAGCTCATGAGACATTCTTCAAGATACAATGGTTATAATATTCATTTAAATGATAAAAACTGCTGTCAAATATCACAGTGGGCCTTTAAACAAATGAAAATTCCAGTTACTTAACATTCAGTCATCCTGACAGTTGGTGTACGCTATTTCTCAACATAATTAACAGAATGAGGTCCAGTTGGCTGTTAAATGAATGAGCATTCCTTTTGTGATGGACATAAGCAGTTGCATCTGTCACTCCATCAAATATGAAGTGAGTTGTCCTTGCCATCTGCTTGCCATTACATACTTAGTCACACTGCTGCACATGATCCCCAGGGATGTGTCGGTGTGGACCCAGGGGGAGACACACACATCCATCTATTCAGACAAACAACATCTGGGCCAATAAGTACAGTGTGTGGCCATGTCACATGTAGCTACAGTATGCCATGTAAACTAAATATGCTTATGTGAATGTTTCCAGAACATTTCATTAGATTGTCAGCAAAGGTGTAAGAACATTGCCAAAAAGTATCAGTATAAACATCCAATCTGTCCAGTTTTACGCATCATCAAACAATGTTTTAGGGTGCTCAGAACATTCCCTTGATGGTGCAAGAATGTTCACAAAAAGCTACTTTGTTGTTCTTCAAAAGTTCCCTAAACATTCAAAGAGACTATCGCATATCCTTTGACCGTGATGAAGCCAAATATGTTTTCCTTTTGCTTGGGCCAAGAGGGTAAAAGGTTGCCTCAGCAAGAGGCTGTCTACCTGGCCCAGAAGAAATATAAAAGTGTGTTTAAGATGAGGAACTGAAGATGTCTACAATGTTTAAGATGGTCTAAACCTCAAACCACAAGGCAAATTAGAAACGTATCTTTGTCTTTTAAATCACCAGTTGGTTTCGCTCCAATGAAACACCTTACACATTTTGATCAAAGCTCTCTGTTAATAGACAAACTACACAGTTTAATGTTGCTGCTAGCAAGAGAGACCAACAAGAGAGAGGAAGGTGGGTGAAGGAAGAGATCTCACACTGCACATAAATCACTTATACCAGAGGAGAGCCCTGTCACTCAGTCTTCCATTCTCTCGAAAGAACCATGACCAGACATAAGAAGACAGCTTATCTGTCTTGCAACACTCCTCTGCTGCTGAAGTTTGTGGCCTCAAGTGCATAACATATGATCTCCAAGAAGCCCTCTGCTATCAACTTTGTAGTGATTAGTTAAAAACATCTGTGGGTTGTAAGATGCCAGGACATCCCTTCCCTTATTAAAACAAGGGCAACGTGCAAAGCCTTACAGCATAACTAACGACACCTCTCACCCAATCCATGACCAACGCAAACTTCAGACCCGGATACAAAGCCCCACTTTACAGAACCGCCAGAACACAAAAAAATTAAACATCCAAGCAACCATCAGCCTACTGAACAAGGGACAACCGCATGTTCTATTAGTTGACAGGTAACAAACTCTTAAAGGATGTGCGAGTCGTATACACATCCCAAATCCTCAAACAGGTCCTGGGCCAATAATAGATTATTTGAATACATAAAGAAAGCCCACACACAGTATGCCCCAGCTGCTTGGATGTCATCCACAACATACTAGACAACTTTACGGCTGCAATAGCCTTCATTAGGTCACGTAGGAACAGAATATACTTTGTTCAGGCTTTTTACTTAATTGGTATTAGGTATCTCACCCTTGGTGGATTCGTCCTCAATAGGCTGCTTGAAGACAGTTATGTCTTTGAAGGTACACAGGAACAGAACCACCTTGTCGTTCTCATTCCTGATGGGAGCCACCTGCATGTACAGCCATATGGGTGTCCCTGCAGGGTAAAAGAGGAGAATGGAACCAAGGAAGGAGTGTAAAAGGCTACATAATAGGAAAATATGTGGTATCATTAGGTCATCTCTGGTACTTCTTTCTATTTAAACACAAATGGTAACTACAGATGTAGGCTCTTAATTTGAGCCAGTTTACTACAGCAGGAATATAAACCTGCAGCAACAGAAAATTATTATGTGGATTATAATTAATGGACATTTTTGTCGTGGTTCAAACATATTGCATAAGGGGAAATCAATTCTGAAATTTCTAAGTGGAAATTACAAACTTCAGAAGCTTTTTAAAACCTAAAATACACTACAAATTTAAAATGTCCTGCATTGCACAAAAGTTTTCCTGCAACAGGGTGATCAAATTAAGATCCTACATCTGTACCTGGTACTAAATGGAGACTATTGTGACTTATTTCCATAGAACCCAATGAATACCAAAGAAACAAACAAGTGTTTTGTTCATAAACTCAGCAAAAAAAGAAAGGTCCCATTTTCAGGACCCTGTCTTTCAAAGATAATTCGTAAAAATCCAAATAACTTCACAGATCTTCATTGTAAAGGTTTTAAACACTGTTTCCCATGCTTGTTCAATGAACCATAAACAGCTAATGAACATGCACCTGTGGAACAGTTATTAAGACACTAACAGCTTACAGACGGTAGACAATTAAGGGCACAGTTATGAAAACTTAGAACACGAAAGAGACCTTTCTACTGACTCTGAAAAACACTGAAAGAAAGATGCCCAGGGTCCCTACTCATCTGCGTGAACATGCCTTAGGCATACTGCAAGGAGGCATGAGGACTGCAGATGTGGCCAGGGCAATAAATTGCAATGTCCGTACTGTGAGACGCCTAAGACAGCGCTACAGGGAGACAGGACGGACAGCTGATCGTCCCCATGTGTAACAACACCTGCACACGAACATCACACCTGCGGGACAGGTACAGGATGGCAACAACAACTGCCCGAGTTACACCAGGAACGCACAATCCCTCCATCAGTGCTCAGACTGCCCGCAATAGGCTGAGAGAGGCTGGACTGAGGGCTTGTAGGCCTGTTGTAAGGCAGGTTCTCACCAGACATCACCAGCAACAAAGTCGCCTATGGGCACAAACCCACCATCGCTGGACCAGGCAGGACTGGATAAAAGTGCTCTTCACTGACGTGTTGTGGTTTTGTCTCACCAGGGGTGATGGTCGGAATCGCGTTTATCATCAAAGGAATTAGCACTACACCGAGGCCTGTACTCTGGAGCGGGATCGATTTGGAGGTGGAGGGTCCGTCGTGGTCTGGGGCAATGTGTCACAGCATCATCGGACTGAGCTTGTTGTCATTGCAGGCAATCTCAATGCTGTGCGTTACATGGAAGACATCCTCCTTCCTCATGTGGTACCCTTCCTGCAGGCTCATCCTGACATGACCCTCCAGCATAACAATGACACCAGCCATACTGCTCGTTCTGTGCGTGATTTCCTGCAAGACAGGAATGTCAGTGTTCTGCCATGGCCAGCGAAGAGCCCGGATCTCAATCCCATTGAGCACGTCTGGGACCGGTTGGATCGGAAGGTGAGGGCTAGGGCCATTCCCCCCAGAAATGTCTGGGAACTTGCAAGTGCCTTGGTGGAAGAGTGGGGTAACATCTCACAGCAAGAACTGGCAAATCTGGTGCAGTCCATGAGGAGGAGATGCACTGCAGTACTTAATGCAGCTGGTGGCCACACCAGATACTGACTGTTACTTTTGATTTTGACCCCCCTTTGTTCAAGGACACATTATTCCATTTCTGTTTGTCACATGTCTGTGGAACTATTTCAGTTTATGTCTCAATTGTTGAATCTCGTTATGTTCTTACAAATATTTACACATGTTAAGTTTGCTGAAAATAAACGCAGTTGACAGTGAGAGGACATTTCTTTTTTTGCTGAGTTTATATTGTGCAATTACAATTTTACCAAGTTAATATCTGATTATTTCTATGTCATAGAATAGATTGCTACCAATTTTGTATCCCTTTACTTCTACATATATACATACCATTGATACTTAGGAATATTGCAGGTGGAATTGTTGCATAAAGCACCTTTAAGTATATAAAGTGTATTATAATAATATAATGTCAGTGAGAATAATGTAACATCTATATTAGATAGACGATGGACTCGGATGTTCAAGAGTTATTTCTTTGCTCATTCAATTAGCAGTGTATAGAATTATAGTTGATTTCACTGAATGGTTTTGGGAGTAGAAGTGACCAAATTGGACAGTGTAATAATAGATTGTGTTTACTACCTATCTAGATGACTATAGGTTGCTTTTAGTGACACCACTCTTGATTTTGAACTTCCAGGTTTTCCAAATTCCTTGGGATTACGCTTTTTATTTACTGTTCTGTGTATATATAAAAAAGAAAAAAAACTTTATTTTTTTTAATATGGTTTGGGTCATTTTGAAAGGGAAGAATAGCTATTATACTGTTTGGAAGGATTTTGTTTAAATTTTGAGCAGCCTTTATTCTTTTACTGTAGAATACTGTAGAATAACGTGTTTTCCCGGGAGGGAACTTCAGTAATAAAACGTTTCTAAAAACAGTAGCCACTTTAACCCCATCCTTACAGGGGTAAACCCCTATACTAAATTGACAATGTTAGCTAGTGACATCTTTATACTCACTGTTCTTCTTATAGAGC
Source organism: Salvelinus fontinalis (assembly GCF_029448725.1). Taxonomy (NCBI): domain Eukaryota; kingdom Metazoa; phylum Chordata; class Actinopteri; order Salmoniformes; family Salmonidae; genus Salvelinus; species Salvelinus fontinalis. The sequence continues at coordinate 15,011,692 of NC_074684.1, forward strand.
AGCACTTCAAAGCAATGTGATTCATAGTTATCAAAGGTCTGCCTGACTTCATCTATTGTGTTCTTGTCTGTCAGGTCCCCATACATGAAACTGCGGGAGCCAAAGAAGGAGAGGGTCAAAAAGGTGTGGTAGGTAGGGTTAGTTTGAAAGACAGATGGGGAAAACAAAGAGAGAGGGTTAGTCGTGCAAACCTGTATGGCATGAACATTCACACAACAGACACCATTTTATCACTCACTGAACTGTAATTTTGCTCATGGGATCGTGATGACATTGACTGTCAAATCCTATTGATACAGTGCTTGTGTTGAACAAAAGAGAGGCCCGAGTAAACAAGAGGGAGCTGACAACATGATAACCTCCCAACCCTGGTGAACTGTGGATGAACATGGAACATTGATGCAACATCAGAGTGATTACCATTTTAAAAGCTGTGTTTTGAGTGTTTTTGCAGCATTTCCTAAATGTTGGCAGTTGTATCACTCTATATCATGATTAAATATTTCATATTTTGATTGCAACATTAAATTCAAATTCTAAACATCCTATGGTAAGCCTAAATCAGAATATTTTCTCCATGTAAACTATTGCCATTGTACCCCTGATCAAACCCTAACCTGCTCTGCGGATGACCCTTTGCTGCTCCCTGCCTGTGGTGGATGTGTCCAGTTATACACATCATCACACAATGTTAGTTTAAGGATGCACAGAACTCTTCAAAAGTTCTGAAAACATTCAATCAGACTATCGCATATTCTTTGACCGTGGTGAAGCCAAATATGTTTTCCTTTTGCTTGGGCCAAGAGGGTGAAGATTTACCCCAACAAGAGGCTGTCTACCTGGCCCAGAAAAAAATATTAAAGTGTGTTTAAATTGAGGAGCTGAAGATGTCTAATGTTGAAGATGGTCTTAACCTCAAACCACAAGGCAACACCTCGATTAGGCTGATATAAATCCTTATTATTTTGTTTGATGATTTAGAATGTTAGTGTATTTTTTTCTATATCGACTACACTTTCTCGTTCTGAACTTAGTGTCTTCAGAAAGTATTCACACCTCTTGACTTTTTCCACATTTTGTTGTTACAAATTGGGATTAAAATTGATTTAAGTGTCTCTTTTCTTACAATATACACAAAATACTCTGTTAAAGTGGAAGACAAATGCTAAAAAAAATGTTTTTAATGAAAGATAAAACACTAATACGTATATATCTTGATTAGATAAGTATTCAACCACCTGAGTCAATACATGTTAGAATCCCCTTGTCTTTTAGGGTAAGTCTCTAAGAGTTTTGCACACCTTATACAATATTTGCCCATTATTCTTTTTTAACTCTTCAAGCTCTGTCAAGTTGTTTTTTGATCATTGCTAGACAGACATGTTCAAGTCTTACAACTGAGTTTCAGCAGGCCACTCAGGAACATTCAATGTCGTCTTGTTAAGCAACTCCAGTGTATATTTGGCCTTCAGTTATAAGTTATTTTCCTGCTGAACGGTGTTTGTTGGAAAGCAGACTAAACCAGGTATTCCTCTAGGATTTTGCCTGTGCTCAGTTCTATTCCATTTATTTTTATCCCCCCCAAAAATGATCTAGTCCTTGCCGATGACATGCATACCCATAACATGATGCAGCCACCACCATGCTTGAAAATATGGAGAGTGGTACTCAGTGATGTGTTGTGCTGGATTTACCCCAGACATAATGCTTTGAATTCAGGACAAAAAGTGAATTTCTTTGCCACATTTTTTGCAGTATTATTTTAGTGCCTTACTGCAAACAGGATGCATGTTTTGAAATATTTGTATTCTGTACAGACTTCCATCTTTTCACTCTGTCAATTAGGTTAGTATTGTGGAGTAACTAAAATGTTGTTGATCCATCCTCAGTTTTATTTTATCAGCCATTAAACACTGTAACTGTTTTAAAGTCACCTGTTGGCCTCATGGTGAAATCCCTGAGCAGTTTCCTTCCTCTCCGGGCAACTGTCTTAGGAAGGACGGCTGTATCTTTGTAGTGACTGGTTGTAGTGATACACCATCCAAAGCGTAATCAATAACTTCACCATGCTCAAAGGGATATTCAGTGTCTGCTTTTTTTTGACCCATCTACCGATAGGTGCCCTTCTTTGCGAGGCATTGGAAAACCTCCCTGGTCTTTGTGGTTGAATCTGACTGAGGGATCTTACAGGTAATTGTATATGTGTGGGATAGAGAGACGGGTAATATTTAAAAATCTAGTTAACCACTATTATTGCACACAGAGGGAGTCCATGCGATTAATTATGTGACTTGTAAAGCACATTTTTTTCTGAGCATATTTAGGCTTGCCATAACAAAAGTGTTGAATACTTATTGACTAAAGACATTTCAGCTTTTAATTTTGTATTCATTTAAAAAAAATGTGGGGTATTGTGTGTAGATCAGTGGCACACAATCACAATTTAATCTACTTTAAATTCTGTCTGTAACACAACAAAATGTGGAAAAAGTCAAGGGATGTGAATACTTTCTGAAGGCACTGTACAACACGGGTGGGATATAAGGATGGGTGGGGTTTCGTGACAATGACCACAAGAGCCGCTCACCAATTTGACAGCTCCAACGTGTTATACCTCCGACATCGCCTAAAGAAAAAAAACAATCATATGCTATGCGATTGTCAGTTACCGCCGGATAACACTGATCTGATCTAGGCCTAAGTCTACAAATTAAAGCCACTTCCTTCAATCCCTCCCATCCTCTCCAACTTTGATCTCCTATCATTCTGGTTACACTGATCATTATCAGGTGAAAAATAAAGTATTTTTATGGCCGATATCCCCATAGCAACAGCTTTTGTATCTTTGTCTGTCTATTTCTTAGGAAGAACAGTGTGCAGCATGTGGGGGTTATTTTCAGAAGCCTCAGTACTGTCAGTGTCTGCAAGTTCAGTGTGCCCAGCTTCAGTAAATAAATGTAAGCACTCTTGCTATGTGTCAAAGTATCTATTTGGTTCTGTGAGCATGCATTGACATCAAGACATGGCAAAAATGAGGAGGGAGGGGTGTTGTAAATTTCATGGGGACAATTTAACGCTTCATCTCCTGCATGACAGCAAATCCCACTCCTTTGGGCATTACAAGTGTGCAGGACACTCTAATTAAAATACTTTAAATCGAGAATGTATCGCGTCAAAGATATCTCACCATTTCCTCTCCAACAGTTTATAATCCATTAAAGTTACTATTTATACAGTATGAATAACGCCTCCCCTCCCACCTCAGCACAAGCAAGCTGATGTTAGACTGTTAAATTGCCAATCCTTGCTTATATACAAGGACAAGCCAGCTGTTTCGGCCATGCAATTGAGCCTTCTTAATCGGAGTGATTCGTTAATATTAAATCCTGTATACGGGGCCCCCAGGACTGGAGCAGAGAAACCTTAGATAATACTATACAAATGTACTGAACATTCCACCAAGTACAGACAGAGACGCAATTACCATTACTGTTTCATGAGTTCTTTGAGAGGGAAACACAAAGTGTTAAAACAGCAGCAGCTTATAACTGCACAATTTGCACACGCATTATCAAGTATTATCCACAGAGGAAGTTGTTCAGCATTGTCAGTAATATTTTTTTGCATACATACACTGAGTGTACAAAACATTAGAAACATCTGCTCTTTCCATGACCGACTGACCAGGCGATTTCAGGTGAAAGCTATGGTCCCTTATTGATGTCACTGGTTAAATCCACTTCAATCAGTGTAGCTGAAGGGGAGGAGACAGGTTAAAGGATTTTTAAGCATTGAGACAATTTAAAAATATGTGTGTGCCATTCAGAGGGTGAATGGGCAAGATAAAAAATGTAAGAGTCTTTGAACGGGGTATGGTAGTAGGTGACAGGCGCACTGGTTTGAGTTTGTCAAGAACTGCAAGGCTGCTGGGGTTTTCACGGTCATCAGTTTCCAGTGTGTATCAAGAATGGTCCACCACCCAAAGGACATCCAGCCGTCTTGACACAACTGTGCGTAGCATTGGAGTCAACATAGGCCAGCATCCCTGTGGAACGCTTTCGACACCTTGTAGAGTCCATGGCCCCAACAAATTGAGGCTGTTCTGAGGACAAAATGGGGGAAGCGGGTGAAACTCAATATTAGGAAGGTGTTCCTAATGTTTTGTACACTCAGTGTATTTGTTTACAGATTTGTAAACATAAAAAATGAAATGAAAAGCATGTGTGGAAGGGGTCAGGAATATAAGCACTACATAGATGCTTCACAAATCATCTATAACTGTATATCATGCTGTATTCATAATGTGACATACATTTATTTGTTTACATTTATTAATCTTTTATAGAGCATGAAATAAGGTTATAGATGATTTGTGATTTATGCAGTGCTTACGAAGCCTATATGAATGCTTTATGAATCCAATCAATCAAAGGATAAAACCTTACAGCAAATGGGTTATAATTAAAACACATTTTTTTTATTCAACTGTTTAAAAAAAAAAGTGATCACAGAGCAGTTGGATATTCTACATATACCTTGTGTGTACTAAAACTGGACTGTGTAATGACCTGCTTTAGTCCTTTTCCCACTGTCAACTCACATTACATGCATGTGCAAACCGTCAGTGGATGTGTTAAGCGTCTGTGAACAGTGGAAATAAATGAATGACAGGACAGGGACAGAGGCCCAGTTCTTACCTGCATGTACTGCTCCTTTGCATGACTTCTGCCCTGTGGTACCCCGACAGCTTACAAAACCCGTCATTACTGTATACCACCGGCCATTCCACTATCTGGGCATTCCCCAACAGGAAACTTGTTTCTGAAACACAGCCATGGGAAAAAGCAGAAAACTAAAGAATTATAGAAAGTGAGTTCAGTCCTAAATCCCAAAATGTAAACAATTGTAGATAAATAACAAGTAAACCCACATTGCAGTTTAAGAGGTGATAATGACTTTAAAACTGACATACCTCTCAAAATGCTCCAACTGTGGTCATTGTTATTGGATATTGACATGAAACCACACCTGCCCTTGAAATAAAGTGTAAACATTCTGCGCTGTAGAAAAATCCCATCGTTCCTTCACCACTTGTATCGCTAAATATGGAAATGGTAACTGGGTTGTTTGGGTATTTGGGGGTTGCTTTGAGTAGTTTTGAGGTATTAGTAGGACACCGTAAATAACCTTGTTTGGTTTACACCCTGAACATTTTCTAATTAATCACAAGGCTAAACATCATTTGTTTTCTATGGTGCAGGAGAAATTTGATAATGCCTGTGCAGATTTGTCTCATATACAGGTTTGATCATTTGATCTCATCTCGTTATCCTGCAAGGCAACTTTTGAAATAGTTCATGTTGATTTAGACTACAGTGAGCAATAGTTTCCCATTATTGGTTCTGGTCCTTTAAATGGTATACAACTGTGTGAGAGATGAGAGGTTCCTTGCCCTAGATTGCAAACTGCCATCTGCCCGAAAAACCATCCTACTTAGATCACAGAAATAATACCAATAGGCCTATTAGTAGTGTCTACAATGCATATAGGGAGATGTAACATACTGTACAGTATTTGCTACATAGGGCATCGTACTATGGTGCCATACTATTCATGTTCTCTGTTTATTCTGACATCCCGTTGCTCTTACAATTAGCTATGAGTTGCTACAAAGAGATGTGTAACTACCTCTGTTGTCTCCCTAATCCACCCAGACTTAGTCTTATGAACCCATAAAGCGCCAACATATTTATATATTTGAAAGCTCCAAATTGGTAATGATAGCAGAGACACTGTCTGTCAAGCAGTAGCACTTTTCATTTTATGAATCTCTTGTAACACAAGCAAATGGTTTAAATTCCCCACCTCCAATGTTTTTTTAATAATAAATATTTATAATAAAATAATCAATAATATATTTTTTCAATGTTCACACATTTGTAGTTAAATTTGATGTTATTTTGATCAATTTCATCCACAGCAACTTGTCATAAACTTTTTTCTGTTATTCATTGAAAGTTTTGTGCTTCTGTGATACTCAGAGGCTGAGAAATTGGCGATTTAGCTAATCTGACCTGAGAGGAAGAGGCAAAGTGAGTGGGTTTACTCCGGCTAAAATCTGTCCACGAAAATAAGCCCACAAAGTGAATCATTTTTGTACGGAAGTCAATGAGAGTGTCAAATTTGGTCAACAAAGAAAATAATTGCTAATTTGCTACATATGGCTTGATCTAATAGAAGCTTCGGGAATAGTTAGGTTCTTACTAGCCTCGTCGCTAAAACGGGAAGCCTGGGTAAGTTCCATGGCAGAACTCAGCTAAAGTGGGGTCGAACCTCGATGTAAATCAGTGACGTCTCACAATATGTCAAAACAAGGAAATGGCTTGCTTGGGCGGATCTCCAAAAGTGCTCACCAGACTAGTGTGTGAGCACAAAAAAATTCAACAAAACAAGCACTGGTGACAAAACCTTTTAGTGTTTGCAGCACGTTGGTTTTCAAAGCATTTCTGTTATTTCGAGATGAGCTAAAGCTGCAGCAAGAAGGGAGAAAGGGTTTACAATGCTGGCCATATCAATATTTTTATGTTGATATTTCTGAAGTGATATTTGACTGTGAAGGCTAGCATGAAGGACAAAAAGTATCTAGTCACAATGAGGTTTGTGTTTAGAAAAGTCAGCTAACCTTGTACGTTACCTAGGTATAACTAACTAGCTAGCTAATAGCTACAGTAGTTACATTTCTCTCCATTTTTCAAATAAAAACAGCATATTATTATTGACCTAAAAGGTTAGCTGTGTTAGCCCAGTCGCTAGTGATTCATAGAGCACCCATGTACTGTCTGTCCATGGGAACAACTGCAAATCATTTTGTAACCAACATTGCTAAAATTAATCAAATACATTTAAATCAACTTCATAAAATGTTAACTATAACGCTCATCTCCTGCAGGTTAATTGTCACCCTTATTTTCATACTGTACCTAAATAACAAGGGTTGGATTTGCACTAAACAATGTTATTGTTTAGTCTGCTGTGCAATCCGGTTTCCGAGCCGGTCACGGGTGCACCTCAGCCACGCTCAAGGTACTAAACGATATCATAACCGCCATCGATAAAAGACATTACTGTGCAGCCGTCTTCATCGACCTGGCCAAGGCTTTCGACTCTGTCAATCACCATATTCTTATCGGCAGACTCAATAGCCTCGGTTTTTCTAATGACTGCCTTGCCTGGTTCACCAACTACTTTGCAGACAGAGTTCAGTGTGTCAAATCGGAGGGCATGTTGTCCGGTCCTCTGGCAGTCTCTATGGGGGTACCACAGGGTTCAATTCTCGGGCCGACTCTTTTCTCTGTATACATCAATGATGTTGCTCTTGCTGCGGGCGATTCCCTGATCCACCTCTACGCAGACGACACCATTCTGTATACTTCCGGCCCTTCCCTGGACACTGTGCTATCTAACCTCCAAACGAGCTTCAATGCCATACAACACTCCTTCCGTGGCCTCCAACTGCTCTTAAACGCTAGTAAAACCAAATGCATGCTTTTCAACCGTTCGCTGCCTGCACCCGCACGCCCGACTAGCATCACCACCCTGGACGGTTCCGACCTAGAATATGTGGACATCTATAAGTACCTAGGTGTCTGGCTAGACTGCAAACTCTCCTTCCAGACTCATATCAAACATCTCCAATCCAAAATCAAATCTAGAGTCGGCTTTCTATTCCGGAACAAAGCCTCCTTCACTCACGCCGCCAAACTTACCCTAGTAAAACTGACTATCCTACCGATCCTCGACTTCGGCGATGTCATCTACAAAATAGCTTCCAATACTCTACTCAGCAAACTGGATGCAGTTTATCACAGTGCCATCCGTTTTGTTACTAAAGCACCTTATACGACCCACCACTGCGACCTGTATGCCCTAGTCGGCTGGCCCTCGCTACATGTTCGTCGTCAGACCCACTGGCTCCAGGTCATCTACAAGGCTATGCTAGGTAAAGTGCCGCCTTATCTCAGTTCACTGGTCACGATGGCTACACCCACCCGTAGCACGCGCTCCAGCAGGTGTATCTCACTGATCATCCCTAAAGCCAAAACCTAATTTGGACGCCTTTCCTTCCAGTTCTCTGCTGCCTGCGACTGGAACGAATTGCAAAAATCTCTGAAGTTGGAGACTTTTATCTCCCTCAACAACTTTAAAAATCTGCTATCCGAGCAGCTAACCGATCGCTGCAGCTGTACATAGTCCATCTGTAAACTACCCACCCAATTTACCTACCTCACCCCCATACTGCTTTTATTTATTTACTTTTCTGCTCTTTTGCACACCAGTATCTCTTCTTGCACATGATCATCTGATGATTTATCACTCCAGTGTTAATCTGCTAAATTGTAATTATTCAATTTATTGCCTACCTCATGCCTTTTGCACACATTGTATATAGATTCTCTTTTTTCTACCATGTTATTGACTTGTTTATTGTTTACTCCATGTGTAACTCTGTGTTGTTGTCTGTTCACACTGCTATGCTTTATCTTGGCCAGGTCGCAGTTGCAAATGAGAACTTGTTCTCAACTAGCCTACCTGGTTAAATAAAGGTGAAATAAAAAGAAAACTAAAAAATAAATATGTCATCACTTAAAAGGGATGTACAAAATCTGTTAGCCTCATATACATTGTCTACTGGTATAATATTTAATTGAGAACAGACACAAAATAGTAAAAATATTAAGAACACCTGCTCTTTCTATGACATAGATTGACCAGGTGAATCCATGTGAAAGCTATGATCCCTTATTGATGTCACTTGTTAAATCCACTTCAATCAGTGTAGATGAAGGAGAGGAGACAGCTTAAAGAAGGATTTTTAAGCCTCGAGACAATTGAGACATGGATTATGTATGCACGCCATTCAGAGGGTGAAAAAGATTTAAGTGCCTTTGAACGGGGTATGGTAGTGGGTGCCAGGTGCACTGGTTGAGTGTGTCAAGAACTGCAATGCTGCTGGGTTTTTCACACTCAACAGTTTCCTTTGTGTATCAAGAATGGTCCACCACCCAAAGGACATCCAGCCAACTTGACACAACTGTGGGAAGCATTGGAGTCAACATGGGCCAGCATCCCTGTGAAACGCTTTTGGCACCTAGTAGAGTCCATGCCCTGACAAATTGAGTCTGTTCTGGGGGCAAAAATGTGTGGGGGGGTTGTGGGGTTTGTGGGTCGACTCAATATTAGGAAGGTGCTCCTAATGTTTGGTATACTCAGTATATAGCTCAACATGTAAACAATGTGTGAGTTTAGCTATTCTCGGCTTGATGACAGATGCCCACAATGCCAGTAATGCCATCATACAGCAGGCCTATGGCTGCATTGGTGATGCATGCCATATGATAAGCTGCAAAATGGATTGACATAGCTGATATACTGAGAGAGAGTGACAAGCAAATAAAACAGATTTGAGATCTTACAACTAGACAAAAATGAAGTGTTTATTTGAGAAACAGACACATTAGAGACAGAACTCCTTCCCCTCTTTATTGCAGGATTGTGTTATGTGATTAATCAACATTGACACAAGTTAATTTATAATAGTTTAACAATTAAAACAAGTTTAAACACTTGAATCCACATTTTATCACTTCAAAATGTACAAATAAGCTAACTGGTATGTCAGTGGAGGCTGCTGAGGGGAGGACGGCTCATAATAATGGCTGGAATGGAGTCAATGGAATAGTATAATACACATCAAAGACGTGGTTTCCATGTGGTTGATTCCACTCCATTGACTCCATTCCATCCATTATTATGAGCCATCCTCTCCTCAGCAGCCTCCACTGTGGTATGTAAAGATTGGTCTAAACAACAATAGATAATTTAGTACTAGTATCATGTAGGCTATTATTACTAAAGCATCATTGCAGGTGAACAAATCTTCATACCAGCGGTGACCAACCTTGCTCCACTGATCCCTGATCTACTGTATTCTATTCCTGCCCAGCAATAGCAGACTTGATTATAAACTCATCTGATGTTATACGTTAAATCAGGTGTGTTATTGCTGGGCTGAAACAGAACCCTGCACACCCAGCAGACCTCCAGCAGGGTTGGCCTGCTCCAATTGTAATAGATTTGTCCATTGTGTGTGATGTTTAACTGTATTTTTGCACACATAATTTGCTAAATTTGCTACCTACACATATAACATATAGGAAATACCCGTAGTCTCATTTATTGGGAGCTTTCTCTTCATCTGCTAACAGGCTTTCACAGCTTTCCATATCTGAGGACAGAAAATATTATAATCAAATTAGACAGCACTGAATATTATGTTGCTATTATCTCTCTGTCTGCAAAGTTTTCCCCTCTAGGGACTGGAACTGGAGAATCTTTTAATGATGTCCTCCCACAAAATGACCTGCCCTATTCAATAGCCTACACTCTCCCTTTACTGCCAGGTGGAGCTGCAATTTCACCCTCTTCCATGGCTGTTATCTACAAATGCAGTTGGACTGTGTTTTTAATGTACAATGATTACATCAAGATAGCTAGCTCATAGGAAGTTAGCTAGCTGATGACATTTAATTCACTTAGTTAAACAGTGTGTAAAGTTAGCTAGCTAACAGCGATCAGTTAAGTTAGCCTTCAACGTGGCCTACTGTCGCCAGCTAGCTAGCTAATAATACATACTTTAACATTAAAAACATGTATTTACTTACTTGAAGAGGTTATCCCACTGCCTCTGTGTTTTTAGTCCTTACAGAAACTAATTAATGGGCAATCTTCACAAACATTTTTTTTGTGGTAGCAAAGTGCAGATGTCTCCATTCATCCACATGGCTGCTAAGGTAAAAAGTTTGTTTGTCACAAGAGCAGTTTAGAACGTGTTGTGACATTTGACATTACCAGAGTAATCCAATCTAAATAAATATAAATCGCAGACTGTCGGCCACATGTGATAATTTGAAAACTAGCACTTGAAACTAGCATAGGCAACAACTACCCCAACTAAAAACAGGGATGCATATAACACACAGCACCCCTTCAACGGGCGTGCGGGGTGAGGGTTCTTGAAATGTAACATCCAATCAAAATCTTGGCGCTGGGAGCCAGTGGACCATTCAAACCTTTGTTGCAATACAACATTTTCCAGACCTCCAAGGGAGGTGTGTCAACAACGTGATCTTGGAGGTTTGGCAACGAGAGACTAGGTTGTTACGAATGCACTGATATACTGATATATCTGATCTGACATACTGGTACGACCTAAGATGGCAGCCGATATGGGCAATATGGGCGCTGGTGCCCAATCAGACTTTCAGCTCTAACTTCAGAATGCCATGGGCAATCAATTCAGTTCCAATTGCATCTGAAAGATGGGATTTCCAACCTGGTATAGAGATGTCGACTGGAGGCCAAATACGTATTTATATTATTGAGTTAATTTGACCCGGAAAGTGCCTGATATGGGGCACAAATTGTGAAAAGTGCCACAGGTAGCCAAAATGACTTCCATCTTGTTCCATGCATGTCAGTCATAGCTAATGAGCGGTCTTTTCAATATTGTAATAAAATATGACTAAAATATGAATTTTAGTGGAATAATCATAAAAATGTCAACTAAATCTATGGTACTATTGTATTTGTATTTGAACATGAACAGAAGATTTAGGACACAAATAACATGAAGATGTGCAGCCTCTATTGAGCTTGAATTGCACCACTCTGATAGAGGTTCAAATTCCCCTCCCCCCACTGTGTGTGTACAACTAAATATTACTCCTTCAAGAAAATGCTTCCATCAGTCAACACAACTACTAAAACCAATACGTTCGTATTGATGCAAAGAATACAAACAAGGACACAGATGTACAAAAAACAAGTTGTTTGACAAAATCATGAGACATTTGAAGGATCCAACAAAAGTTACAAAAAGTAAGTTGTGTGTGTGTCATTGCATTCAATAACCAACAGTCCTCTGGCACCCCCTAAACAGGTGGTACCTATGAGGTAGAAGCCCCACTAAACCCCCGGAGGATATGTGATGCACTCTATCATAATCCGTCGGAAATCGCAAAAGCTTAATTTGGATATAAATGGTGTTTTTGTTAACATTTACATTTGTCGCTGTTGGGGTTTCATCTGGTTTTAACAAAACAATGTATTTGCTTTCATAATCTGTATGTATTATTGCCAAATTCAGAGTATAAATATAGTTTTTAATCTTATAAATGTAGGAAGAGACATAGCAACGAAGCACTTTCACATTGGTCCGCTGGATGCTAGCTTGCAATATAGCAGGCTTTCACGGCTGTATCTTAACTGCACTATTACAACCCTTCCCTATTCCGAAATCATGAATGAATTACAAACTAGCTAGCTAGCTATATATTTTGAATCAAGCTACAATAGGCTATTCAATCGGTTCATTTTCATGTTTGCCCAATCAAAAGCTACTGTAACGTATCAACCATGGAACAACAAAGTGTACCTCAGGTTACACTCTCGCACTTCAAAACCCATCACACATAGTCACACTGTTACTACTGCCACCTTAGCTAGCTACTGCATCGATGGATTCCGGAGAGAGAGAAATCGGAAATCGACATTTTTATATAATAATGTTGTGCTGGGAACTGGTTCAGACGATCAGTGGCGTCAACTTATTGGCAACTACTTGTTGACACTAAGCCGGAGAGCGTCACCATCAGCGACTCCGCAGACAGCTACTCAAACGAGCTCACCGAAGTCGAGGCCGAGCCCCTTGAGGAGGCAACCGAGGAAGACCCCCGTTAATGGTGGATCCGTCAATTACAGCGCTTCAGTCAGTCAACGGGGAATATATCAGTGATGCTGGGAAAGAAATTGAAAAGGCTCACGAGTTCAGGTGCACTTGCAAGACCAACAAAGAAAGCCCTACTATTTGCTTTTTATCCATGAGGAGATGGTCAAGAAAAGTGACCAGATGAATTAACTCACCAATGGTAAGTGCTTGCCATTCAACTATTAGTCAAGTTTAGTTGGCTGTGAGTGAGTAAAGGGTAATGTATGCGTGTTTCTGTGTCTGCCTATCTGTCAGTGTCTGTGTTTGTGTGTGTGATAAGGCACAAGTAAACTGACTTGCTAGCTTGCTATTATAGTAAAGCCAAGTGTGTGTGTGTGACTGAGTAAATGTGTGGCATGGGAGCGAGAGAGTTAGAGAGAAGAGGGGGGATGTGTAGCCCATGCAACCTAGCTAGCTATGTAGCTAGTAACTTATGGGACTTGTGTGTTTGTGTGTGTATGTAATTGAGTGGGTGAGGGTGTAATTGAGTGAGTGTGTGTGTGTGGACGCATGAGAGCGAGCAAGAGATGAGGAATGTGTAGCGCATAAAACATTTGCAGTAACTTATGGGACCTGTCTGTCTGTGTTTCTGTGTATGTATGCATGCGTGCATGATGGGTGCTTATATTTGTCCTATTTGTCCTAAAGACTGGTTACATAAATGCATGAAATGACCATCATCACTGAACAAAAATATAAACGCAACATCTAAAGTGTTGGTCCCATGTTTCATGAGCTGAAATAAAAGATCCCAAGTATACCATGCGCACAAAAACTGTATTTCTCCAAAATGTTGTGCACAGATTTGTTTACATCCCTGTTAGTGAGCATTTCTCCTTTGCCAAGATAATACTTCCCCTTGACAGGTGTGGCATACCAAGCAGCTGATTAATCAGCATGACCATTACACAGGTGCACCTTGTGTAATGGCCACTTAAAAATGTGCACATTTGTCACACAACACAATGTGACAGATGTTTTGAGGGAGCGTGCAATTGGCATTCTGACTGCAGGAATGTCCACCATAGCTGTTGTCAGATAATTTAATGTTACTTTCTGTACCATAAACTGCCTCCAATGTTGTTTTAGATAATTTGGCAGTATGTCCAACCGGCCTCACGACCTCAGACCATCCCAGGACCTCACGACCTCAGACCAGCCCAGGACCTCCTCATCCGGCTTCTTCACCTGCGGGATCGTCTGGGGGTGTGTGGGGGGTGCTGATGAGTATTTCTGTCTGTAATAAAGCCTTTTTGTGGGGAAAAACTCATTCTGATTGGATGGGCCTGGCTCCCAAGTGGGTTGGCCTGGCTGCCAAGTACACCCCTGCCCAGATCCAATCAAATCAAGCTTTATTTATACAGCACATTTCAGACCTGGAATGCAACAAATTGTGCTTCACAGGAAAAAAATGAATAAAAACAATGAAAATAAAAACTTTAATATTTACTTCACAACAAACATAAGAGGGTAAAAAACAATAACAATAAATACTGAATGACTAAAAAGCACCCTAAGGAAAAGCAAAGCTAAAAATGTGTGTTTTAAGATCTCTTAAAAATGTCCACCGTTTCGGCTGGGGGCATATTAACTAAAAGCTGCCTCTTCATGCCTCTTGGTCCTAGGATTTGGGATAGTTAAAAGGCCAGTGCCATAGGACCTGAGGGACATAACTTAAAACCATGTCTGACATGTATTGGGGTGCACAATCGTGGATTGATTTAAAAACCAATGAAAGAATCTTACAATGAATTCTAAAACTCACAGGCAGCCAGTGCAGAGACCTTAAAACCGGTGTAATGTGTGCTCTCTGTCTGGTCTTGGTCAGTACCCCTCCTGCAGCATTCTGTATGTTTTGCAGATGACCAATGGCTTTCTTCAGTAGATCAGACAGGAGAGCATTACTGTAGTCAAGCCTGCTTTTAATGAAAGCATGGATGAGTCTCTGTATCAGCTTGAGAGAGAAACGGCCGCACCTTGGCAATGTACCTCTGGTGGTAAAAAGCTATTTTGGTCACATTGCTAATGTGTGATTCGAAATTGAGTTCAGAATCTAAAATAACAGTTTTTTTACCTGGTGTTCTATCTTTATTACCCGTGAATTAAAATGTGCGGCCAGATTCTCTCTCTGTGGTTTGGCTCCAACAATAAGTACCTCGGTCTTGCATTGATTTAGCTGGAGGAAGTTGTGAGCCATCCAAGTATTAAATCACTAATACAGTCTAATAATTTATCTGTGGAGCTGAAATCCTCTGGGTACAAAGAAATATAAAGTTGTGTATCGTCTACGTAGCAGTGAAAATAAATGCTGTGCTTTCTGACAACGCTGCCAAGGGGTAACATACAGTATATAAACCGGACAGTACCGGACCCAAAATCGAACCTTGTGGAACGCCACATGTGATATGTATTTTCTCTGAGTTATGTTCACCAAGGGTGACAAAAAAACTCTTTACTGGTTAAATAAGTCCTAAACCAATTTAGAACTGGACCGGAGAGGCCAACCAACCTCTCCAGGTTAATGCAGCACTTAAATCCAAGAGTACAAGGACAGAGAGCTGTTTGGCATCTGTGTTGGTTCTAAGATTATTTACCACTTTAACTAAAGATGTCTCTGTGCTGTAGTGGGCCCAAAAAACAGATTGGAAATGTTCAAATTACAAAATAATTCAGCCGTTTTAAAACCAATTTCTCCAGAATTTTGCTTAAGGTTGGAGATTGGCCAAAAATATCTAAGAGCTGAAGAATCTAGATTACTTTTCTTCAGAAGGAGTTTCACCATAGCAGTTTTTAGTGAAGTGGATTACACTTCTTCAGATATGCAATTAAAAACTATTTTTGGTGGGGATAGGATCGAGAAGGCAGGTATCACTTTCCTGAGCATGTCTGTGTCAACCAGGGAACATAAATCAATAGTGCCTTTGTGTGGTAGGCTAGGGCACATATCATCATTCTCATCAGGTCTTACTTGACTGATACCCAGCCTAACATTTGTTATCGTATCTCTGAACTATGCCCAGTCGTGAAATCCATAGATTATGGCCTAATGTATTTATTTCAATTGACTGATTTCCTTATATGAACTGTAATTCAGTAAGATCTTTGACATTTTTGCATGTTGCATTTATATTCTTGTTCAGTGTATGACATTTTCCCATACCTTTATATCAAACATGACCCATCTACAATACTAGTTAAAAAAGTGTGTGTGTACTGATTGTGGTGCGTGTGTGTGTGTTAAATAATTATTTTATAGATGAAAACATCTAGTGCTCATAGGCAAGATCGCAGGTTTGATTAACCTCTGCACGGATACAGTCGAAAAGGAGAAAACAAAAAGAAACCAAACAGAGGACATCATAGTTCCTTGATAGCCAGCAAATCTGCAGAGAAACATTCAAGTTCTTACAAGCGTTAGTTTTCTTGATGTTTCTGTTATTATTGGGGCAGCAACATTATTCAAAAGTTCATGAGGTAGTAGGCTGTATCATGAATAGAAATACAAGAGCTGAGAATACATAGTGCCTTTCAGCACATATTAAAGGCATGTTTTAAATCAGTTCTCTTCTGGTTTCAGAATTTCCACAAAAAGTTGACTGCAGTGATAAAGTTCGACAAGGAACATGGTGTGGCTCCAAGGAAGAAGAGGTATCGGGGTCGTCTCGCCAGCAAACGGGTGCTGTCCTACGAGGACATTCAGCGAATCATCCACTATCTCAAAACTATGTCCACATGATGTCCATGTACATGTGCGCGAACGCACATGCGCATATGTGTGAAAACAAGTGAATGTAGCCAATACATTTTGTTGCGTGTATGTCTACAATCATATGTGCAAGCGTTTGCACGTATACACATGCACACATATACTGTACATATGCACGTATACATGTGCACGTGTATGCATATACATGCATGTGGGTGCGCAACAACGATGCAAACAGACACTGTCTGTATAGTTAGAGCAAGATGTAATTATATGTAGCCTCTATGTGTGTGTGTGTGAGAGAGAGAGAGAGAGAATTAGTGTGTAAGTGAGATTGACTGAGTGAGAAAAAGAAGAACATGGGCACTCATGTCAAGGGATTTCATGTATTGTGTTTGGTATTAAGTAAATAGTTCTTATTAATTATTTGAGTAAATGTCTTAAAAGTAAATGCAAACTTTGACTGTGTTTTTCTCTAAAACATTTGGTGCCAAATCAGCAGGTAATGGCGCGTAACTCACTTGATATTTGGACTAGATAGATTATATTGGTCTCATTAGAGAGCTAGCATTCTCCTCTTTCCAGCACAGTATAAAACTGTGTTTCGGGGACAAAGTGACTGATTATGATAGAGCAAGTCACATATACAGTGCATTTGGAAAGTATTCAGACCCCTTAACTTTTTCCACATTTTGATGCGTTAAAGCCTTATTCTAAAATGTATTCAATTGTTTTTATCCCTCATCAATCTACACACAATACTCCACAATGACAAGGCAAAAACTGTTTTTTTAATAGAAATGTTAGAAAATATATTAAAAATAAAAACTTAAATATTATATTTACATAAGTATTCAGATCCTTTACTCAGTACTTAGTTGAAGCATATTTGGCAGCGATTACAGCCTCAAGTCTTCTTGGGTATTTTTTATTTTTTATTTCACCTTTATTTAACCAGGTAGGATAGTTGAGAACAAGTTCCCATTTGCAACTGCGACCTGGCCAAGATAAAGCATAGCAATTCGACACATACAACACCACAGAGTTACACATGGAATAAACAAAACATACAGTCAATAATACAGTAGAAAAATAAGTCTATATACAATGTGAGCAAATGAGGTGAGATAAGATAAGGGAGATAAAGGCAAAAAAAAGGCCATGGTGGTGAGGTAAATACAATATAGCAAGTAAACACTGGAATGGTAGATTTGCAGTGGAAGAATGTGCAAAGTAGAAATCGAAATAATGGGGTGCAAAGGAGCTAAATAAATAGAGTAGGGGAAGAGGTAGTTGTTTGGGCTAAATTATAGATGGGCTATGTACAGGTGCAGTAATCTATGAGCTGCTCTGACAGCTGATGCTTAAAGCTAGTGAGGGAGATAAGTGTTTCCAGCTTCAGAGATTTTTGCAGTTTGTTCCAGTCATTGGCAGCAGAGAACTGGAAGGAAAGACGACCAAAGAAGGAATTGGCTTTGGGGGTGACCGACCAGTGAGATATACCTGCTGGAGTGCGTGCTACAAGTGGGTGCTGCTATGGTGACCAGTGAGCTGAGATAAGGCGGGGCTTTACCTAGCAGAGAATTGTAGATAACCTGTAGCCAGTGGGTTTGGCGACGAGTTTGAAGCGAGAGCGTATAGGTCGCAATGGTGGGTAGTGTATGGGGCTTTGGTGACAAAACGCATGGCACTGTGATAGACTGCATCCAGTTTGTTGAGTAGAGTGTTGGAGGCTATTTTATAGATGACATCACCGAAGTCAAGGATCGGTAGGATGGTCAGTTTTACGAGGGTATGTTTGGCAGCATGAGTGAAGGATGCTTTGTTGCGAAATATGAAGCCGATTCTAGATTTAATTTTGGATTGGAGATGCTTAATGTGAGTCTGGAAGGAGAGTTTACAGTCTAACCAGACACCTAGGTATTTGTAGTTGTCCACATATTCTAAGTCAGAACCGTTCAGAGTAGTGATGCTGGACGGGCGAGCAGGTGCGGGCAGTGATCAGCATGCATTTAGTTTTACTTGCGTTTAAGAGCAGTTGGAGGCCACGGAAGGAGAGTTGTATGGCATTGAAGCTCGTCTGGAGGTTAGTTAACACAGTGTCCAAATAGGGGCCAGAAGTATACAGAATGGTGTCGTCTGCGTAGAGGTGTATCAGAGAATCACCAGCAGCAAGAGCAACATCATTGATGTATACAGAGAAGAGAGTCGGCCCGATGATTGAACCCTGGCACCCCCATAGAGACTGCCAGAGGTCCGGACAACAGGCCCTCCGATTTGACACACGGAACTCTATCAGAGAAGTAGTTGGTAAACCAGGCAAGGCAATCATTTGAGAAACCAAGGCTGTCGAGTCTGCCAAAAAGAATGTGGTGATTGACAGAGTCGAAAGCCTTGGCCAGGTCGATGAATACGGCTGCGCAGTAATGTCTCTTATCGATGGCGGTTATGATGTCGTTTAGGACCTTGAGCGTGGCTGAGGTGCACCCATGACCAGCTCTGAAACCAGATTGCATAGCGGAGAAGGTACAGTGGGATTCGAAATGGTCGGTAATCTGTTTGTTAATCATCAATGATCTCTCTGTACTTTGCTCCATTCATCTTTTCCTCAATCCTGACTAGTCTCCCAGTCCCTGCCGCTGAAAAACATCCCCACAGCATGATGCTGCCACCACCACATGCTTCACCGTAGGAATGGTGCCAGGTTTCCTCCAGAAGTGACGCTTGGTATTCAGGACAACAAGTTCAATCTTGGTTTCATCTGACCAGAGAATCTTGCTTCTCATGGTCTGAGAGTCTTTGTTGCCTTTTGGAAAACTCCAAGCCGGCTGTCATGTGCCTTTTACTAAAGAGTGGCTTCCGTCTGGCCACTTTACCATAAAGGCCGGATTGGTGGAGTGCTGGAGAGATGGTTGTCCTTCTGGAAAGTTCACACATCACCACAGAGGAACTCTGGAGCTCTGTCAGAGTGACCATCGGAATCTTGGTCACCTCCCTAAGCAAGGCCCTTCTCCCCCGATTGCTCAGTTTGGCCAGGCGACCAGCTCTAGGAAGAGTCTTGGTGGTTCCAAACTTCTTCCATTTAAGAATTCATGAGGCCACTGTGTTATTGGGGATCTTCAATGCTGCAAAAATGTTTTGGTACCCTTCCCCAGATCTGTGCCTTGACACAATCCTGTCTCAGAGCTCTACAGACAATTCCTTCGACCTTATGGCTTGGTTTTTGCTCCGACATGCACTATCAACTGTGTGACCTTAAATAGACAGGTGTGTGCCTTTCCAAATCATGTCCAATCAATTGAATTTACCACAGGTAGACTCCAATCAAGTTGTCAAAACATCAAGGATGATCAATGGAAACAGGACGCACCTGTGCTCAATTTCGTGTCTCATGGCAAAGGGTCTGAATACTTATGAAAATATGGAATACTGAATACTTATGTATATATATTTTTGCTTGGTCATTATGGGGTATTGTGTGTAAATTGATGAGAAAAAATATCTAAATTTAATAATTTTTAGAATAAAGCTGTAACATAACAAAATGTAGAAAAAGTCGAGGGGTCTGAATATTTTCCGAACTGAAGTCTATGCCTAGTAGGTGGTCACTTTCTGGGTCAATTTGCAGTTCTACAGTTGCACCCATATTTTTGCCCATGTAACTCAAAAATATAAATACATATTAGCCTCCAGTCAATGCCTCTATACCAGGGGTACATTCTTCTCCTTTACCCTGCAACTCTTTCCTGGGTCCATGGTGTACAAGATATGTATTTTCTGTCAATATACCTGGTAAAATAATGGTTAATAAACAACTCTAAGGGGGCCCCATAAAATAATGTTTTTCTTTTCCTGAATTCTCTTTTCTCAGTTTTATTTTTCCTGGTTTGGGAATATTTAATTTTACAATTATTCATAGAGAAACAACTAAAATAGATGTTCTGAGTCCATGTCAATTCTTAAATCATATCAGAAGACATGATCATAGTAATAAAAAATATAATTTTTTATTAATTATAATTCCCCCTTAATTGCGAATCTAGCAAGAGAGGGATGTGTCAGTCTAGTGTTTTTACTGTTACACCTACTACACTCAAAACAATCACCACCCAATTGATACAAATAATAATGATATAGTTCTGCCAGGTAAACCTACTTTGCAGTTAACATTTAATTTGAAGGTTTTGGGGAAAATCTTTCTGTCTACCCACACGATGGTTATCATTAACTGGCTACATATAGCGTGATAGATAAACACGTGCACCAAACAGACAGAGAGGAGCAATCTGGCTGGAAATTAATTGGCAGATATTGTGCTATGTTTGGCTTTTTAGGGGTAAGATAATGTCAATGTTGCTTTGATTGGCTAGGAGTTGGAATATAAAAAAATGCTCGTACTTTCAGAACTGATTGGCAAGTTACTCATAGGTTGACTGTGAGCTAATGGTAGCTTGAGATCTACCTGTTGGAGACCCCTGCTCTATACCAAGTTGAGAATCTCATCTTTCAGATGGAATTGGGACTGAGTTGGGTTCTTCTTTTTGGTAAAAATATCTACAAATGAGGGGGTAACTAGTTGCTTGACAAAGTCCTACAATTTTAGGATAAAAAAATGTTTAGATATTACAACGTTTTTGACACCGGTTGGCGCTTCTAGGGTTATCAAAGTTTTAGGGACACTTACTTTTTTCTACACAACTTAGCAACTTTTTAGTAACTCTTGTGTCTCTCCCCAGTTGAGAACTGATTCAGCAAAAAACAGTTTCTTCAGGAAAGACCAAAAATAGACAGCTAAACAGGACACAATGGCATAGCACTCTGATGGATTCAGGGCATTTATTCCAAACATTACATACCTATGATGACACAATTCCCCCTTTTTGTGTATTGAGAAAAAGAGAGAGAGCGTGAAGGAGCGAGCGAAGAAACAAGTAAGTGAGAGAGTAACAAAGACAGAATGAGAGAGGAGGTGGGATGGAGAGAGGAGTACTTGACACAGCTACTAAATGGGGCAGCAGCATCCATCTCCAGCTGAATAAACCTCATTCTCCCACTCTCTCTTGTCTCCTTGCCTTGCTCCCACTCTGTACATCTGTAAGAGTCCAGGGCTCATTATAGAAGCTGATCGACTGTGGCTAAAGCTTTAGTGGCCTCAGGGGTCAAGGGTCAGAGGAATGGACGGGCCCCAAGGGCTGAGGTGACCCAGATCTTGGCCCGAGATCGGAGCCTTCAGATGTAGCTAATTATGTGCCCACTGTCACTGGTGATAAACTCCCCTCCTCTCACAAAAGAAGAGCAACATCACTGATACAGCCAGAGAAGTAACTTAGACTCCACTACAGCCAGGCTAATCGCTGTCATAGTTTGGCAGTTTAGCATTGCACTCTGATGTTGTTCCATAATGTGTACAGTAGGGTAGCTTGTGTGTTATAGTTAACATGTCAGTATTCAAATCTCAAGTTCTCATGCAAAAGTCAGAGGAATTCAATCATTGTACATTACGCATCAAAGAGCACAAAGGCGAAGACTTCCGTGTCAGCATCTACTGCAGTTGACATTTAAACAAATAAGGACCCGTGTGACTTTGCATCAAAACCCAATAAAATTACCTGTGTTATGTCAATATTGAAATGTACAGTGCCTTCAGAAAGTATTCATATCCCTTGACTTGTTGTGTTACAGCCTGATATTAAAATGGATAAAAAAAAAATATATATATATATATATATATATATATATATATATATATATATATATCATCCACCTACACACAATACCCCATAATGACAAAGTGAAAACATGTTTAAGAAATGTAAGCAAATTTATTGAAAATTAAATACTGAAATATCTCATTTGGCAGCGATTACCGCTGTGAGTCTTTCTGGGCAAGTCTAAGAGCTTTGCACTCCTGGATTGTACAATATTTGCCCATTATTCTTTTCAAAATTCTTCAAGCTCTGTCAAGATGGTTTTTGATCATTGCTAAGCAACCATTTTCAGGTCTTACCATAGAATTTCAAGCAGATTTAAGTCAAAACTATCTTGGCCAAGCCGAAACATTCACTGCCTTCTTGTTAAGCAACTCCAGTATAGATTTGGCCTTTTGTTTTTGATTATTGTCCTGCTGAGAGGTGAATTGATCTCCCAGTGTCTGGTGGAAAGCAGAAGGAACCAGATTTTCCTCTAGGAATGTGGCTGTGGCTAGTTCCATTCCGTATATTTTTTATTCTGAAAAACTCCCCAGTTCTAAACGATTACAAGCATACCCATAACATGATACAGCCACCACTATGCTTGAAAATATGGAGAGTGGTACTCAGTAATGTGTTGAATTAGATTTGCCCCAAACCTAAGGTGCTAAAAAATGCTTATTGACGTCACATACAAGGCTTAACCACGGCAATGTTTTCAGGGTCCTTCTGTCGTTATTATGTGACAAAGACACTCCTTCAGCATATATGTGGGCTTATGATATGGTGGTGCTGGCGACAGCTTATCATGAGGGTGATGAATAGGAGGCATATTGCTTTGGATGAAAGATGTAGCACCGTGTTTTCCCGGTGCGTGTGGGAGGCAGGGCTGCAGCTGCTGGGCTGTTATCCAGTTCTCAGAATAAGGGCCCTATTTAATCTGAACTGTTAACTGGGTTGATGGGATAAGTTAAAGATACAATTCATTCAACATCAAGATGTTTTTTTAATGAACATTCTGTTTTGTGTTTGTCTCATACTGTCAACACTGTTTTGTTGAATACACTTATCTAAACATGTATTTTTGCAGTGCAAGAGACATTTGGCTTTTACCTTAGCGAGAATGTTGAATACCTAACTAGTGAGAAAGCTTCTGCTTTTGACCTGTACAGTATATCACCATTGATATCGGAAACTGTACCATCGCAACCTATTTAGAGATGTGGTTTGTTTAGAAAAAAAGATAAGGTTACAATTTACAATAAGGGTTCTATAATCATAATGAGTTAATGGTGTTTGAATAAATTCATGGGATACATTTAGCTATTAATACATTTAAAAAAGATAATTGTTCATATTTGTCAAGGGTCTAAATGAGCAGTCATCCAAAAGTGTTAATATGCAATGGGAACAATATCAGTGCCAGAAATACACAATGCATCATATTGTTTTGCAAGAATGTGTTTATTTATTAATTCCAGGAATCATTCCAAGAAAACTGCTCCAACTTTTGAAATTAGTTTTGAAGCAAATCATTCACTTTGAAGGCAGCACAGTTTATTGGGAGGGATATCGCCACAATAGAAGTTGGATTGTCAAGGTAGGTAGTTATTACATTAACTTTGCCGATTCATTGAAACTAATATACGTTTATGTTAGTCAAATACGCTAACATACCTGATAACTACACTGTAAAAAAATCTGGTTGTTTTTACAGTATTATACAATAAAACTAATAGTAAAGTACCATATTCATTATTTACAGTAAAATGCCATATATGGCAATGCACTCTGGGTGATTGTAGGGGTAAATGGTAAATTATAGCGTAAATGCCAAAGAAACTTTGGTTTAACAGTACATTACTGTCACAGCACAGCATTATGGAATTGTCACCTGGAAACTTTCTGAAGTTGCCAGTTGATTTATTTTTGATTTTCAAAAATGTATTATAACGAATATTACACGGTAATGGAAAACTGTGATTTCTACAATGCATTGGTACATTTATCAACAGTAAAGTACTGTGGAACATATTGCAGCATACTGTCAATTATGGTGCATTGTGGAAAAATATGGGAGGGGAAAGAATTGCTGTATTTTGAATGGTGTACAGTATTTTTGGAGTGCCAAAAAATGTTTGACCACTAGTGGGTGCATGGTATTGTTGTTTCTGGCTCATTAACATTATTTTGAGGTGTGCCTTGTAAGAGGCTACATTTGTTGCACCCGTTAGTGAGAGTGCTGTGCCAATTTAACTGATGTGGTGGTGGTAGTAATAGTTTCCCAACAATTGAATGTATTTCGGGGACAGATTGGACTGGCAGCAAGTCTCAAATGGTTGCGTAACCATTTGAGACTTGCTCAAATGGTTTTGCCCTGTAGTCACTACCACAGGCCTAAACTACGACTCGATGCTAGATGTACTCAGGCTTTTCTGAAATTAGCAAGCAGTTAGCTTCACATTCCAGCTCAGGCTTCATCCATGCTACGAAGGTAGATATTGATCGTGCACCCACCGCTTCTCAAGCCTGCTTCATTACTATTAAAATATAGGTTGTGATATTTTCATTAACTGACCCAGTAGGCTAGTGCAATTTTGTTTTCATGTATTGTTATGAAAATAACAACTTGCTATTTAGAGCATTTCCCCCAAAATACACATCCGGTTTTTGGCTTCAAAGACAATAAGAAGTGTAAGTTATAATTCATGTGCATTGTCATGCAGTGGCATAATGATAGGCCTAATTGAGATAATGCAAATCATTAATGATTACTTAGTACAAAATAAAGAAAAACCCTTGAATGAGTAGGTGTGTCCAAACGTTTGATTGGTACTGTATGTGCCAGTATGCTTCCAGGGCACATTTTAATTACCTAATGTGGCTATGTAGTGGGTATACTATCTGAGCTGATTTACTGATACATATTCAAAGGCAACTGTAATATTCATGAGGCGGAAGGCAAAGTGCCACCACGGCAGACAGTTTGGTTGTCGTGCCTGCATGGTTTAGGTAAACAACAAATGGAAGAGTCAGCTCTTTGTGAAACAAAACAACCTTAAAATGAAGAGACATCCTCCCAGAACATAAACAATTTAGTACCTGATTTACCTTTTTTGTCTTCTACCACACTGTCTTCTGTATCTCTATTCTATCTCCAATGTTTTTTTTGATCTGTCTAATAAATACCTATATCTCCCAGTTTCCTCAGTACCATCTTCCAGTTTCCTGATTCCTCCTATTCCTCTTTCCTCTTGTCTTTCCCTCATTTGTCATTTTTCCACCTTTCTTCTAGTCTATCTCCATCTCTGTCTCTTTTTTTGTCTGATTGAATTCACTGATTTAGGGCTCTATTCAATCCGTATCGCAGAAGTTCAGTGCTAAAGCACAATATTCCCGTGTTGGCGGAAACTGCGTTCACGGTAAACGCTGCATATGTTGCCTCAAACAGAATTTACCTTCAGATTTCTATCACGCAATTTGTTACGCTTCAGCGACACAGATTGAATAGAGCCTTTAGCCCTCGCCCCCTATTTTTCAGCACACCCCTTCTATTTATTGTAATGCACCAGTCCATGCTGCATGCTGAGTATGGCTCCTAGCTATAGCGAGTAGTCTTATGTAAGCCCTGTGAAAAAGGAGATGCTCTCTTCTGGATGGGGAGAGATGGCCAGTTGTGCAAAACAAGAGGCCTACACTGGACCCCACACGGGACACTTACACTAGATACAAAACCTCATCAGTCAATGTCCCCAGGTCTAAGGGGTTGGGATTTGAGGGGGGTGAACAGTACTTTTTCAGCACTGAAGTTATTTAATATATGCAATGAAAAAGAGAACTGTTGCTGCCCCTCTATTTTCCTATATATATATTTTTTTTTACCCCCTTAAGAGATTTAGTCTCATCTGAGAAAAATGGCTTACACCTGTAGTGGAGGTGCATGGCTGAATTATATTTGCGTGATGAGTGCCCTAAAGTGAAACATGAAATTACAGGCTTTAGATCACTATGCAATATACCGTCAATATACAGTTGCGAGGACAACCTGGATGGTTGGTTGCACAGAATTAGGAGAGGATTCAATCTGATTTTAAGTTGTAGAGCGCTGTCGATGAAAGCGAAAGTTGGCAAATGTTTTTTGCTGAGGCAGAAATGTAATAAGCTGTTATAGCACATGTATATGCATGCTACAACAGCATGGTTATACCAAATCCTACAAAACTAGGTTAGGATAAACAACATTCAAATGTGAAGATGGCGCTGAAGTGGATAGCTGCCATTTTACAGACTCCTGAACAATTCTGTTATTTTATGTTATTTTTTACACTGATCTTAACTTTTTATTTACATAATATTTCCGCCGTCATTTCCGATGACCAAAAACAGTTTCTGGACATCAGAATAGCAATCACTAACCTCAATTTGGATGAAGATTTCTACTTCAACAAGTCAGCAGCTGTGGATGTACTCCTCATTGCGGACCAGGCCCTAATCCCCGTGCCTCGAAACTGGAATAGATTGCGCAAGAGAGGCAAACGAGCGGGTCCATTGTCTAGACTACATCAGAGAAAATAAACCGCCTCTACCCTCTGTTCTTTTGGCGAACATACATTCACTAGAAAACAAACTGGACAAGCTCCGTTCGAGACTATCCTATCAATGGGAACTGAATAACTGTAATATCCTATGTTTCTTGAAGTCGAGCCTGAAGAAGGACTTGACTAATATACACTACCGGTCAAAGGTTTTAGAACACCTACTCATTAAAGGGTTTTTCTTTAATTTTACTATTTTCTACATTGTAGAATATAGTGAAGATATCTAAACGATGAAATAACACATATGGAATCATGTTAAAAGTTCATCTGTGGAATTTCTTTCCTTCTTATTAATGCATTTGAGCCAATCAGTTGTGTTGTGACAAGGTAGGGGGTGGGGTATACAGAAGATAGCCAAGGACATATCATGGCAATAACAGCTCAAATAAGCAAACAGAAACGACAGTCCATCATTACTTTAAGACATGAAGGTCAGTCAATATGGAAAAGTTCAAGAAAGTTTCTTCAAGTGCAGTCGCAAAAACCATCAAGCGCTATGATGAAACTGGCTCTCATGAGGACCGCCAAAGGAATGGAAGAACCAGAGTTACCTCTACTGCAGAGAATAAGTTCATTAGAGTTACCAGCCTCAGAAACTGCAGCCCAAATAAATGCTCCACAGAGTTCAAGTAATAGACGCATCTCAACATTAAAAGTTATTAATTACACTTTGGATGGTGTATCAATACACCCAGTCACAACAAAGATACAGGCGCCCTTCCTAACTCAGTTGCCAGAGAGGAAGGAAACCCCTCAAAGATTTCGCCATGAGGCCAATGGTGACTTTAAAACAATTACAGAGTTTAATGGCTGTGATAGAATAAAACTGAGGATGGATCAACAAAATTGCAGTTACTCCACAATACTTACCTAATTGACAGAGTGAAAAGAAGGAAGCCTGTACAGAATACAAATACTTCAAAACATGCATTCTGTTTGCAACATGGCACTAAAGTAATACTTAAAAAAAAATGTGGCAAAGCAAGTAACTTTTTGTCCTGAATACCAAGTGTTATGTTTGGGTCAAATCTAATACAACACATTAATGAGCAATACTCTCCATATTTTCAAGCATAGTGGTGGCTGCATCATGTTATGGGTATGCTTGCAATCGTTAAGGACTGGGGAGTTTTTCAGGGTAAAAAATAAACGGCATGGAGCTAGCCACAGTCAAAATCCTAGAGGAAAACCTGGTTCAGTTTGCTTTCCACCAGACACTGGGAGATTAATTCACCTTTCAGCATGACAATAGCCTAAAACACAAGGCCAAATCTTCACTGGAGTTGCATACCAAGAAGACAGTGAATGTTCCTGAGTGGGCCAGTTACAGTTTTGACTTAAATCAACTTGAAAATCTATGGCTAGATCTGAAAATGGTTGTCTAGCAATGATCAACAAACAATTTGACAGAGCTTGAAGAATTTTGAAAAATGTTGCACAATCCAGGTATGAAAGGCTCTTAGAGACTTACCCAGAAAGACTCACAGCTGTAATCGCTGCCAAAGGTGCTTCTACAAAGTATTTTCTCAG
This sequence comes from Salvelinus fontinalis, assembly GCF_029448725.1. Lineage (NCBI taxonomy): Eukaryota > Metazoa > Chordata > Actinopteri > Salmoniformes > Salmonidae > Salvelinus > Salvelinus fontinalis. Next base: position 15,040,042 of record NC_074684.1, read on the forward strand.
GGGTGTGAATAGTTATGTAAACTAGATATTTCTGTATTTAAATTTTCTATATATGTGAACACATTTCTTAAAACATGTTTTCACTTTGTCATTATGGGGTATTGTGATTAGATGAGTGAGAAAATACATCTATTTAATCTATTTTTTATTCAGGCTGTAACACAGCAAAACATGGAACAAGTCAAGGTGTATGAATACTTTCTGAAGGCACTGTAGACACTGATTGGCAGCCTACATGTGCCACCCACAGAGTTCAGTTAAAGTCATTCATACTCAGCCTCTTACTTGTACAAAATGCAATGTCACAAACCCATGGTGAAACCTTTAAAGGATGAGTATGATGGTCTCCACTCCCTGATTTTAATATCATTGGTGCAAAAGAGGAAAAGTCACTACAATGATCCAGAGAACTGCAGTGACTGGGGGAAAGAGCAGAAGGACCATCACCGTGATGACCTCCCTCCATAGTTTCCTAACCAAACTGCATCGTACAATGAATGTCCCATCGGCAAAGAGCGTTTGTTTACTGAGGAGAGTGCATGATTGGGTGGTGAATCGTAGTTTATGCCACAACTATAGTGTAGGGGTCAGAGGCGTACTCTGCCACAACAGGCAAACAGAGGGCCATTTAGAGAGGGGGATGTGTCACCTGTCCTAGTGGAAAAGTGTCCACCGGTGCATTGAAAGGTGATGAGGATGAGCACTGAAGGACAGACAGGCCAATTCACAACCCCACTCTGGAGTCCTGAATCGTGAACACCAACATAGAATGGAGAGGCCATCGACTGGGTTCATGAAACTAGCTTGTCAATTTTTTTTAACCAAATGTACTGGGGAGAGGATTGAAAGGGCACCAAGATGCTCAATTTTACGACCATCAATATGTACAGTACAGTACAACCAAAGTGGCATTGCTCTGGTTGAAAGTAACTGCAGTGAGTCCATCAAAAAAAACACAATGCTACACCTGTATCTTTTTCAGACGCATGTAAGCACCGCATGCTCACGCTAAGCTCTAAAGGGGTGTGTTGTGATTCAGTCCTGTCTTACATCAACTCCTCATTCAGATTACAATTTTTGTAAGAGGTTCCTTGTCCATTTTATGTGAGACAGTAATGGGTGAATTAAAATAGGTATTACTATTCATTGTTTATTTTTTATCATTGTTTTTGGGGATGTGCTTAAGCCTACCGGGATTGGCCCATCAGTGGTGATTTTCTTTTTTCTTTTTTTTACATTCCACAACATTTTAAAAGTTACCATGGCTGATCAATGATATGTCATTTTAAATATTATACCAACTTTAAACAATAATTCATTTAAAAAGCCACTTAAGAGGCAACAGTAATTGTAGCCAAGACAGTAGTTGAGAGCAAGAGAGAGCAAGGGAGAGAGACAAATGAACACCCAATAACGTGTTAAGATGGCCATACATTACACGATTTTAAACTGAGATTTTGCAAGGATTTGCGATCCACGGTAAATTTCTGAGATCGCAGGTAAATTGTGTAGTCGTAGGTTGCGTAATATGAGCAGGTGAGAGATGTGTAATTATGGGCATCTTAGGTCCCGATAATTTTTCTAACATGACATACATTTTCGGTAGTATGTTGTGTAGTGAGGGGTAATGATGACACTTCTTAAAGCCACTGGTGCCACGACTCAGCAGGAAAGGGAGGGGTCTAGAGCCAGGTTGAAATGTGAGCAAACTCGTGTAACGTGAGCACACCAGTCGCAGACTTCAGGATGACAACATTATGCAGACATTTCGCATAATGTGAGTCCTGCCAAGATGTCAAGATTTTGTTGTTGTCTAATGTATGCCTAGCTTTACTATTGAAGGAGGGTATGTGAAGCTATTCCCTGGTGGATACAGATAGGCTGGCTGTCATTTAAATGTGTAAGTAGTAAGACTGACATAAATAGCCCGTACAGCTGCTGTTTAGTGTTTATATATACACTGCTCAAAAAATAAAGGGAACACTTAAACAACACAATGTAACTCCAAGTCAATCACACTTCTGTGAAATCAAACTGTCCACTTAGGAAGCAACACTGATTGACAATAAATTTCACATGCTGTTGTGCAAATGGAATAGACAAAAGGTGGAAATTATAGGCAATTAGCAAGACACCCCCAATAAAGGAGTGATTCTGCAGGTGGTGACCACAGACCACTTCTCAGTTCCTATCCTATACGTTTAGTCTTTTTAGAGAGAAGTATACCAATACCTGAACATATTGTTGTATTTATATTAATGTATCTATCACATTTGTGTGTGTGTGTATATTTGATGTTTTGGTCACTTTTGAATGCTGGCGGTGCTTTCACTCTAGTGATAGCATGAGACGGAGTCTACAACCCACACAAGTGGCTCAGGTAGTGCAGCTCATCCAGGATGATACATCAATGTGAGCTGTGGCAAGAAGGTTTGCTGTGTCTGTCAGCGTAGTGTCCAGAGCATGGAGGCGCTACCAGGAGACAGGCCAGTACATCAGGAGACGTGGAGGAGGCCGTAGGAGGGCAACAACCCAGCAGCAGGACCGCTACCTCCGCCTTTGTGCAAGGAGAAGCAGGAGGAGCACTGCCAGAGCCTCCAGAAGGCCACAAATGTGCATGTGTCTGCTCAAACGGTCAGAAACAGACTCCATGAGGGTGGTATGAGGGCCCAACGTCCACAGGTGGGGGTTGTGCTTACAGCCCAACACCGTGCAGGACGTTTGGCATTTGCCAGAGAACACCAAGATTGGCAAATTCGCCACTGGCGCCCTGTGCTCTTCACAGATGAAAGCAGGTTCACACTGAGCACATGTGACAGACGTGACAGTCTGGAGACGCCGTGGAGAACGTTCTGCTGCCTGCAACATCCTCCTGCATGACCGGTTTGGCGGTGGGTCAGTCATGATGTGGGGTGGCATTTCTTTGGGGGGCCGCACAGCCCTCCATGTGCTCGCCAGAGGTAGCCTGACTGCCACTAGGTACCGAGATGAGATCCCCAGAGCCCTTGTGAGACCATATGCTGACACATGCACATTTGTGGCCTGCTGGAGGTCATTTTGCAGGGCTCTGGCAGTGCTCCTCTTTGCACAAAGGCGGAGGTAGCGGTCCTGCTGCTGGGTTGTTGCCCTCCTACGGCCTCCTCCACGTCTCCTGATGTACTGGCCTGTCTCCTGGTAGCGCCTCCATGCTCTGGACACTACGCTGACAGACACAGCAAACCTTCTTGCCACAGCTCGCATTGATGTGCCATCCTGGATCAGCTGCACTACCTGAGCCACTTGTGTGGGTTGTAGACTCCGTCTCATGCTACCACTAGAGTGAAAGCACCGCCAGCATTCAAAAGTGACCAAAACATCAGCCAGGAAGCATAGGAACTGAGAAGTGGTCTGTGGTCACCACCTGCAGAACCACTCCTTTATTGGGGGTGTCTTGCTAATTGCCTATAATTTCCACCTGTTGTCTATTCCATTTGCACAACAGCATGTGAAATTTATTGTCAATCAGTGTTGCTTCCTAAGTGGACAGTTTGATTTCACAGAAGTGTGATTGACTTGGCGTTACATTGTGTTGTTTAAGTGTTCCCTTTATTTTTTTGAGCAGTGTATTTTTTATTGTAACAAAACGGATTTTAGAGGCAAATTCAATTTGTGTGTGTTAAACAATTATTTTTTGAATAGTTACTGTTTGAGTAGGCTACACTCTCAGAGAAAAAGGTTCTAGTGTACCAAAAAAGGGCTGTTTTTATTTTTTCCCAGTAGGGGAACCCTCTTTGCGCTGTGGATAACCTTTAATATTGGTTCTTTGTATAGCGTAACCATCCGCGGACAGTTCCATTATGAACAAAATCTTTTTTCATTTAAATGTAAAAAAAAAAAATCCTGGCTAATGGTGGCATTAAATGGTAAATATACAAGTTACTGTATTTTGGGCTGAATTAAGGTGTTATTACTGTGAGGTACAGTATGCTGCCTGAATTTCCTGCTACACCATCTGGTCTGTGGGTATGATAGAGATTGTTAAAAGATAGAGATAAGAGGAATCTGTCATTTGTCCCACTGTGGGAATCCTTTTGAGTGCAATGTAGAACCCTTTGATTTGTCCCTATAGAGGAACCATGGAACCATTTTGAGTTCCATTTAGAACCCTTTCATGAGGAACCCTCGTCCCTGTAAGCGAACCCTTTAGGGTGCTTCCTAGTACCCTCTCATGAAGAGGGTTGTTCAGAGGGTTCTTCATTTGTCCATGTCAAACCATTTTGGGTGCTAGGTACAACCCTCTACACTTCTGGCAATTGCTGTTAAATATGGTGTAAAAAAAAAATCATACTGTGTCATTCTTTTGATGTATATTTACTGTTAATCACAATGCACTTGGGCACTTTTTGGACCGTCTGGTAAATTATCTCAGCATGTCTCACTTACAATTACAGTTATGATTATAGGATAATGCACTTTTCATGTAATTTGACAGTAAGTTACCCTCTACTGAGCTGCAGTGAAAACACAGTTTGAAACGTATATTGTATTTTTTACAGCTAAACTATATTTTTGACAGTTTAATTAAGGTGTTGTTGTAAAATGACAGCATGCTACTGTATTCTGATTAAAATACATTCTTGTAAATTATATATATTTTGTGTATTTTAAAATGCAACTCAGTAGCCAGTCAGTTATTGTAATCTTACAACATTAATGCACTTCATATCCCCAAAGCATTTATGCACATTTCACGTCAAGTGTCCCTTAGCACTGCTATTTTTTTTACATTGGTGTCATCAAATAATCAGACAATTATTGACAAAATCTGTGGCCAATCTTTGTCATGCCCACAGTTTGAGGCATAGCAGGAACATTTCAGGTTGCTCAAAACCAAAAGGTTGTGAGTTCAAATCCCAATTGAGTCCCAAGTGTGCTCACAGTGCATACTTTTACATTATTTTACTGTATTAGCTTTCCTAAAAAGTTACATTAACTTACTGAGTTGCAGTTAAAATACGGTAAATATCATATTTTAGAGTATACTGTCATCAGAATACAGCAGCATACTGTCCTTTTACAGCAATAATACATTCAAGTTGTTAAACATGTACTTTATTCTTACTGCAACCGTAAGCAAAGTGCAGAAATGTACAGTTGAAGTCGGAAGTTCACATACACCTTAGCCAAATACATTTAAACTCAGTTTTTCACAATTCCTGATATTTAATCCAAGTAAACATTCCCTGTCTTAGGTCAGTTAGGATCACCACTTTATTTTAAGAATGTGAAAAGTCAGAATTATAGTAGAGAGAATGATTTATTTCAGCTTTTATTTCTTTCATCACATTCCCAGTAGGTCAGAAGTTTACATACACTCAATTAGTATTTGTTAGCATTGCCTTTAAATTGTTTAACTTGTGTGAAACATTTTGGGTAGTCTTCCACAAGCTTCCCACAATAAGTTGGGTGAATTTTGGCCCATTCCTCCAGACAGAGCTGGTGTAACTGAGTCAGGTTTGTAGGTCTCCTTGCCCGCACTCGCTTTTTCAGTTCTACCCACAAATTGTCTATGGGATTGAGGTCAGGGCTTTGTGATGGCCACTCCAATACCTTGACTTTGTTGTCCTTAAGCCATTTGCCACAACTTTGGAAGTATGCTTGGGAACATTGTCCATTTGTAAGACCCATTTGCAACCAAGTTTTAACTTCCTGACTGATGTCTTGAGATGTTGCTTTAATATATCCACATCATTTTCCTTCCTCGTGATGATCTATTTTGTGAAGTGCACCAGTCCCTCCTGCTGCAGAGCACCCCCACAACATGATGCTGCCACCACCGCGCTTCACGGTTGAGACGGTGTTCTTCGACTTGCAAGCCTCCCTCTTTTTCCTCCAAACATAACAATGGTCATTATGGCCAAACAGTTATATTTTTGTTTCATCAGACCAGAGGACATTTCTCCAAAAAGTACAATATTTGTCCCCATGTGCAGTTGCAAACCGGAGTCTGGCTTTTTTAATGGCGGTTTTGGAGCAGTGGCTTCTTCCTTGCTGAGCGGCCTTTCAGGTTATGTCGATGTAGGACTCGTTTTTACTGTGGATATAGATACTTTTGTACCTGTTTCCTCCAGCATCTTCACAAGGTCCTTTGCTGTTGTTCTGGGATTGATTTGCACTTTTTGCACAAAAGTACAGTCATCTCTAGGAGACAGAACGCATCTCCTTCCTGAGCGGTATGACGGCTGCATAGTCCCATGGTGTTTATACTTGCGTACCATTGTTTATACAGATGAACGTGGTACCTTCAGGCGTTTGGAAATTGCTCCCAAGGATGAACCAGACTTGTGGAGGTCTACAATTTTTTTTCTGAGATCTTGGATGATTTCTTTTGATTTTCCCATGATGTCAAGCAAAGAGGCACTGAGTTTGAAGGTAGGCCTTGAAATACATCCACAGGTACACCTCCAATTGACTCAAATGATGTCAATTAGCTTATCAGAAGCTTCTAACGCCATGACATAATTTTCTGGAATTTTCCAAGCTGTTTAAAGGCACAGTCAACTTCGTGTATGTAAACTTCTGACCCACTGGAATTGTGATACAGTGAATTATAAGTGTGTCATGCACAAAGTAGATGTTCTACCCGACTTGCCAAAACTATAGTTTGTTAACAAGAAATTTGTGGAGTGGTTGAAAAATGAGTTTTAATGACTCAAACCTAAGTGTAAGTAGACTTCTGACTTCAACTGTATTCTTGGCTATAGTGTTGCATGGTATACCAAAACATCTGTACTTTTTCAATACTAGACCATTCAAAATGTTTCAGTAGTAGAATTTTGTTTGCTTTCGTTACTTCTGTCAAATGTGTCTCACGGATCAAGTCTGTCTATCAGCACAGACAATGTCCCCCTTATAATTCGAGCGAGAGGACCGTGCCTGCTCCACTTATAGCCAGTGGGTAATAGCAAGCCATCTGCTTTAGTTTTCGAGATGATCGCTATCTCTCGAGGGAGGAGATGGTTTTTCCATATTGTGTGTATTTATTTATTCTGAACACATTTCCATTTGTTGTCAATTCTTCAAAACATTTTCTAAATACTTACTTCTATATTCGCCAGCTGGACAGGCAAATGCCGCCGAGTACTTAAGGTAGTAGACAGCTGGTGACAGCTCGAGAGAGATCTCCATCCGACAAACTTCTATCAGGTAAAGTAATTTTGGGGTTTTGTAATCTAACTTTTTAGTTATAGAAACATGATACCCTCAAAGCGAGCTGTAAAATGACTCCCACCTTAGAACGCAGCAACCTTAGTAATGTAGCTAGCTTTCTAGTTAGCCAGCTAGTTACAACAAGTAGATTTGTTGCTATGTAGCAGGAGCAGAGAATTTTATCACACGCAAGCTAGCATGTCATTCCGGGACAATACGTTTTTTAGTTATCAGTTTATTCCAAGTAATAATTTAAGACTACACACATCTATAGGACAGGTAGTGTAAAGCTAATACACAGTGTAAAGACAAGGCAGGACCCACTAGATTAATTCATACTGACAAATAAGAAATTCCACATTATTCCTGTCTATAGTTGGAGTAGGATGAATGCAGAGCACCCTGCCTCAGACTGTCAGGATGTTCATTTTCTAGCTCACAAACTACATTCCTTTACTGTGATGATTTATTGTATTCATTCTTGTCTCTCACTTTTGTCTCACATGATCTATTCAGGTCTCCTGTGTCCCGCTCCCAGAGATCAACCAAGTGATATTCACCAAGCATGGGCTGATTCACTCACCTACTGCAGTTTGAAATAGCCCTGCCATCACTATTTAGACACTGGGACCACATTTGCCTGTTGTCTTTTCTTTGGTGATTTTGTCTTACAGTCTAGTGCATTTTAGTGTTGAAGAACACCCACTACAGATACACGTGCTTGTTTGACCATCTTTACTCATTCTTGCCTCTCACTTTTGTCTCCTAATGAGCTATTCACCAAATCCTGCAGTTTGAACTAGCCCTGCTGTCACTAATTAGACATTGAGACCACATATGCATTTGCCTGTTGTCTTTGTGGGTTTTGTCTAGTGCATTTTAGTGTTGAAGAACACCACCTACCAATACATATGCTTGTTTGAGCATCTCAAAGACTAAATTCAATCTAGAATTCGACAGGTGACAGATTATTTTACTATGCAGTGGTGACAATTCTATTGTCACCGTCAGGAGCCCAGGCTTTTGCCATAGATGGTCGAGTTCGTCTCTGGACCATACAAGCTTTAGATTGCATTCTGCTAAAGCACTTGTCTCCTATGGGGCCTGGGCACACAAATGCTCCTAGAGAGGAGGAGGAATACTGAAGCATGCGTTGATGACAGTTGTACAGTCTCCATCAGAAGCCCAGGCGTTTGGCAGATGGTAAAGCTCTCATTTCTGGACTGCAACATTGTAAGATTGTGCCTTCCATGGCATCTGATATACATTGATTGGTTACACTATATTTAGATACTTCAAATACTGCCTGAGGAGGGTGGTGAGTGAGTATGTGTGTTCATTCATGTTGAAGTGCGACATATAAATTTGGCGGATGTTACGAGTCCCGCCGAGGATGGTGCCTCTTCCCGTTCGGGCGGCGCTCGGCGGTCGTCGTCTCCGGTCTACTAGCTGCCACCGATCCCCTTTTCTGTTTTCCTTTTAGTTTGTCTAATTTGTTTCACCTGTTGTGTGTTTAGATTAGGGGTTATTTAAACCCAGTTTGCCCGCTCCCTTTTGTGCGGGCTTGTTTTTCTGTTTCGTGTTTGTGGTGTGGATTTTGTGGATTTTGTTATTCAATTGACTTTGGACATTTCTCTTTACGCGCCCAGTGTTTAGTGTGGCGTCACCGGTTTGTAGGTGATTACGTCAAGGAAATAAAATTCCACTTTTTGAAAGAGATTCCTGCTCTCTGCACCTGACTCTTGTTTCCACCACTGGAATTGTTACAGCGGAGAGGAAAAATTGGGACAAGGAAATCAGGATGTGAGCATGCAAAGATAGTTGGTGGAGCTTTCGATTGGGATGAATGGGAAAGACCTTGAACGAAAGAAAGGAAGGACTGGGAGCAACACTTTATTTCATGTAATAATTGGATATTGGGATGGGGTTAGTTGAGGGAGATGGAAATTCTACCCATTTAAACATTATTTTATTTTAGAAATGCTGTTTTGTTTAATCATCATTATGATTGACAATGTTGATGTTGTACAGTCTCTGATGGAGACTGTGCAACTGTCATTGAGTACTCCCTACTCAATAAATGGTGAAACACTATTTATGATGGTGTTCTTTGTTCGAATGTATATGCATGAAACATACATTATGGAAAACATGTCATAGCTATTAGAAAAATGAAGGGATTGGCAAGATTTTGATATCGGCATCTTTAAGAAAGTTAGTAGGAATGTTAATAATTTAAACCACCTAAATATACTCACATTCACAGAACATTTAGTATTTGTAACTCAAACATTAATTTCCCTACTGCTTTTTCTATAATCCTACAGGCTCTATTATTCTCCATACCTTATATTCCACTGCATCCAATGATATGCAGGCCCACCATGGTATTGGGCAGCTGCTATTTAAGAACTCATCTGGTTTAGATATCAAACTCTGGTTATTTTATTGCATAGCGCATTTTACAACTATTTTAGAGAAGATTTTATTTCAAGGTATGCTATATGTGTATGGGTGGGGATTATGTATTGCTAGCTAATATGCATATGCAGCTGTCGCATATATATATATTCTATCTACATGTTTATATTTAGATTTCTATGCAAATTGTATGATTTAATGTTTATTTAAGCCTGCAGCTAGTTACTTGAGATGAAACATTCATGACAAACATGATTCAAAATTTAATTCACTGACAGAGAGATAGCTAATGAAGCACTAGCTACCTGAGCAGACACATTGACGTTCACAGTATTTGCTGGCTAGGCTAGTCAATGGTAACATTGGCTAACTTTCAATAAATTGGATAAATGGTCAACGGAGTTACCTCTTCATATAATCAAAACCATTCCTATTGCATGCTGCATACTTCAAGTGCACTCGAAAACAGATATTTATCTTCTTTCAGTCTTTGGGAGCTAGCGTTAGTTCCTCTTAACACACTGACAGCAGATCACGATTTCAAGTGAGGCTGTGTTTACGTTTTCGATAGAAGCCGGCCCATTGGCTGCCTTCATCATGAGGGGTATATGTGGGATTTCGGATTGGTTCCAAGTTCAGCAGTTTGCCTGAACAGACAGTGTATAAATAGACTTTCTGAGAAAATGTGCAAGAATTTAAGGTGCCAATACATTTTACAGTAATCATAAGAATATTTATTTGTCATATACAAAAAAAAAATCCTCCTCCCTCGATATAGATCAATACACTTCACTGTTTTTGGCATAGGCCCACCACCTATTAGCCTGCACCGGGAGTCTGGGCTGCATACTAGCTCCCCACTCTCGCTGCAAAGTTGTTTGCACAATTGAATAATGCGACACGGCATGTAGAAATGTTGAAACTGAATTACTGTTCGCAAAACAATGTTCCCACAGACTAGGACACTTTACAATGCAAGAAGATGCCGGTAGCTTTCAGCTTTGTAGGCTAACTTTCTTTGCTAGCTTTTGAAACTAACATCAATTCACTACCCTAGTACTTTGTTTGAGATTATATGCAAACCATAACAGAAAAAATTGTGATTTCAAAGCTGATTGCCACCAAAACATTTTTCTTTCATTTAATCTGTCTCTCTCATGTCTTTTAAATATGATCTATTGCCTCAGCAAACTGACTGTGTGTGTGAATAGAGCTCTGATGGGCCACCCCCTCTTAAAGAGACAGCGCACACTTTTATAAAATAAGCTACTTCTATGCAAATGGGAAACAGTTTTTGAACTGTAGCCCCACGAAATCAACCAAAACAAGCTCAATAACTCAATGCACTCCTATTGAAAAACACATTCACCTGTACTGTGAATAGGCCTAGGCTACAGAGATTTACCATGCAAATAAATGATTGCCATGTTGTTATGTAGTTAGATTGGTAAAAACAAAGTTAAATTGACTGTATGATTGTATAATTTATTCATAAATGCATACTGTACATGGCTGCCGCAGAGCGTTTTTGACGCAAAACATTTAAAATGAAATCATTTCACTCAAAAATGCCCAACTATTGAACAGAGCAGTAGCTTAGTTTCTCTGTCTGGATCAAGTGCCATTCTGTGACTTTGGCTAATATGCCCTATTTTTTGCTGTGATATTGTTTTGGTATCATTTAGTATTGAGTATTGTGATGGTATCAAGTATCGTAATACTAAACTAGTACTGCATTCAGTTCATTTTTACGTTTTGGAACGTTTAATAGAATGCAATGGTGCTGTACTGAATGACTGGCCCTTTAAACTTCTTGCTTTAAGCCACACCTCGCCATTCCCACCAAATGGGAGCAAACGTACCTCAAAGTCTTTTCAAGAACGTTTTGGGGAAACTTGGCGTTCAGTACAAACTGTTTGGAAACTTAGCAAATGTTGAAGCTAACTGAACACACCACTGGTATAAGTATCGAAGTCAAAATTCTGGTATCGTGACAGCACTACTTGGCAATAATGCTGCGTTCACAACTGGGACCTCTGAAAAATACGAGGTCAAGTCATGACGTCATTGATCTTCAAGTCGGAAAGTCGTAGCTCTAGAAAGAGGCCCGAGTTCCCGAAATGGAATTCCAAGTTGGATGACCGTTCAAATCAGAGCTTGTTCCCAGTTGTTTTGAATGCACCAAAGTCGGAAGTCAGATTTCCAAGTTCCCAGTTCCGAGTTCCTAGTTGTTTTGAACGAGACATAAATCTGTGGCCACAGACCTGGTGGTGTAGCAGGAAATTCAGGTCATTAGCAACCAAGAGTTTGTGAGTTCTAATCCCAAGTGAGGTACAGTATAGTCCCAAGTAATCAGCATTCAGCAGCATACTGCCTTTTTACAGCAATAACACCTTATTTCCGCTGTAAGAATACAGTAACTTGTTGTTCTTTACTGTACTTTCACTGCAGCCTGTAGTGTAGCGTAAAATTACTGGAACTTTTTAACAGTGTAGCATTTCATGGCATAAAAGGTTCTTCACAACCATCACAGCAGCAGGCTAAAAAATAACCATTCCTGATATGCAAATGACCTTTTGGTGAAAATGGTTCAACATATAACCCTCACCCCTGACAAAGAACCTCTCAATTGCCTTTTTCTCTGAGTGTAGCCTAGTTACGAATACACTATATATACAAAAGTATGTCGACACCCTTTCAAATTAGTGGATACGGCTGTTCAGTCCCACCGTTGCTGACAGGTGTATAAAATAGAGCATGCAGCCATGCAATCTCCATAGACAAACATTGGCAGTAGAATGGACTTTCAACGTGGCACTGTCACAGGATGCCACCTTTCCAACAAGTCAGTTCGTCAAATTTCTGCCCTGCAAGAGCTGCCTCAGTCAATGGTAAGTGCTGTTATTGTGAAGTGGAAACGTCTAGGAGCAACAACAGCTCAGCCCAGAAGTGGTTGGGAACACAAGCTCACAGAACCGGACCACTTAGTGCTAAAGTGCATAATGCGTAAAAATTGTCTGTCCTCGGTTGCAACACTCCCTACCGATTTCCAAACTGAGACCTTACTGTGCATGGAAGCAACGTCAGCAAAATAACTGTTCGTCGGGAGCTTCATGAAATGGTTTTCCATGGCAGAGCAGCTGCACACAAGCCTATGATCCCCATGCGCAATGCCAAGTGTCGGCTGGAGTATTGTAAAGCTCGCCACCTTTGGACTCTGGAGCAGTGGAAATGCGTTCTCCAGAGTGATGAATCATGCTTCACCATCTGGCAGTCCAATGGACGAATCTGGGTTTGGCGGATGCCAGGAGAATGCTACCTGCACCAATGCATAGTACCAACTAAAGTTTGGTGGAGGCGGAATAATGGTCCGGGGCTGTTTTTCATGGTTCAGGCTAGGCCCCTTAGTTCCTGTAAAGGGACATCGTAATGCTACAGCATACAATGACAATCTAGACGATTATGTGCTTACAACTTTGTGGCAACAGTTTAGGGAAGGCTCTTTTCTGTTTAAGCATGACAATGCCCCTGTGCACAAAGCGAGGTCCATACAGAAATGGTTTGTCGAGATCAGTGTGGAAGAACTTGACTGGCCTGCACAGAGCCCTGACCGGAATACCTTTTGGGATGAATCGCCCAACCTCACTAATTCTCTTGTGGCTGAATGGAAGCAAGTCCCTGCAGCAATGACTTTGGAATGAGATGTTCGATGAGCAGGTGTCCACATACTTTTGGTCATGTAGTGTAGCGCCTCTTCAATTGACTCATTCACTTCTCAGGTGGTATGTAGCCTGGCGCTGAAACATTAGGATAGGCTGGTAGTAATAATAATTTCCCATCACAAACCAACCGGCTATATCATGACTAAAACGCATTGAAATAACTCACCTTACTGTGCATATTGTCGCATGCAATGTGCATATTTTTTTCAAATGAAAGTTGCATATAGTCAGTCTAGTAAACATAGCTTTAGCCTAGGCTACTGTGAAGTTATATTGCTGCCTATCCCAAAAGCTGTTGATGTTACATTCATAATAATGAATGTAGCTTACTAAAGTAAGCCTCATTAACTCATATTAGCCTTTAAATCACTACCATTAATTATCAAAGCAACAAACTTTGGTGCTTCGTTATAAATAACAGCATAAATGATGTCTTCTCTGAATATTTGCCCCATTTACAGTCATGGAAATTATATGGACAACACGTTAATGGAAGGCTTTTTAGGACACAACCTGATTCTGGCGATAATCATATCCGGGAGCACACATTTTAATGTCAATCAGGCTATCCCAAAACATTCAAAGCGTAATGCGAAGGTCCCTGAGAAAACCTTACGCTATGCACAGCCTTGTTAAAAAATATATATAATCTGATAAACAAATAAAACAATTCCTACGCATAAACTTGGCACTTATAGCCTATAGGCTACATCAATAAATTGTATGCATCGCATAAAGCGCAGTAAGTTATTATTAAGTGGCACATGATCGTTTTCTGTATAGGCCCATCTATAAACTGCCAACAGAGGGTGTCTTGGAGTTTTTCAATAAACAACAGTGGCTCTGCTATTCACAGACCTTGCTTATCTACAAAAAAAGACAGTATCAGGTTCGCAACCACAGGCTATTGCATCTGCTTATTCGCTGACAAATAATAATAATTATGCCTAATTGCCCTGAAATGTATTAAATGAATGCCCAGCATCATTTCATTCATAAAATTGCGTTTGACATCCTTAGCGAAATCCAACAGATTTGGTAATTGTAGGCTAGTCTACACTTGTTTCTACATGCATTTGAACCAACCATTTAATGCTACTGACAGAGGGAACTCTTACCACTTGAGCGCCGGACAATGTTCTCCAAAAAAGTGTTCTGAGGTGCCACCAAACCTCTTTTTCCCCCATGCATTCTGTGGTCAGGAGGTGTCGTTCGGGGCTTCAAGCTTTATGAAAGCTGGTCGCAAAAGTGAAATAGTCTAGATAAGTAAGAGTCTGTGGGATGAAGAAGCTCATGGTAACAGTGCACCGAGGCTGGTTTGATGTAGATGCTTTATCACAGAGCTATAGCAGCTCCGCAGGCTACGAGCTTGTCCTGGTGCGCCTGCGCTCTCGATGTTTCACCGCAAACCCGATGGCATTGAATCTCAGATGGTCAATGCAATGATCTCAAGCAACGGTGAGTTGTGTTTGAGATCCAAACTGTTAGAGAACTTTGCCGACATTTTCAACCTATCTGGAAGTAAGGTATAGCTCAATGGGTTCTTAAACTTATTCTCCCTCTTTTTGCAATTCAAGCAACACTGTCCATTTTCTTGCATGATATTACATTTACCAACAAATAGGCTGGCTACACTCTTAGAAAAGAAAGATGCTAAATAGAACCACATAGGGTTCTTCGGTTTTTCCCAATAGGGGAACCCTTTTCAGAGAGGTCTATTTAGGGTTCTTCATAGAATCCCTCCTCAACTGGATGTCTAGGTCTTAATTGAAAGAAAAAATCTAAAACCAACAGACAGTAAGCCCTCCGTGGAATGAGTTTGATACACCTGACCTAAATCATCTAAACTGGAACAACCATCTCAGTAACGTGCGCAATAAGTCCAACTACTAACAGATAGGATAAGTATTAGAATTATAAATGTATGTTCATTATCTTCGTGTAGCATAATCAAACATCTATGTACCTGCAAAAACACAGATATTGAAACAAACAATTCTGAAAATCAACCAGCAATAGAGCATTCTGGGAAATATGATTTTTATTTTATTTTATTTTACCGTTATTTTACCAAGTAAGTTGACTGAGAACACGTTCTCATTTGCAGAAACGACCTGGGGAATAGTTACAGGGGAGAGGAGGGGGATGAATGAGCCAATTGTAAACTGGGGATTATTAGGTGACCATGATGGTTTGAGGGCCAGATTGGGAATTTAGCCAGGACACCGGGGTTAACACCCCTACTCTTACGATAAGTGCCATGGGATCTTTAATGACCTCAGAGAGTCAGGACACCCGCTTAACGTCCCATCCGAAAGACGGCACCCTACACAGGGCAGTGTCCCCAATCACTGCTCTGGGGCATTGGGATATTTTTTAGACCAGAGGAAAGAGTGCCTCCTACTGGCCCTCCAACACCACCACTTCCAGCAGCATCTGGTCTCCCATCCAGGGACTGACCAGGACCAACCCTGCTTAGCTTCAGAAGCAAGCCAGCAGTGGTATGCAGGGTGGTGATGATGGGATTGGTTTTAATGTTTAACAATCCCTCCAGGATTTTGCGAGATTTTCGGTGATATTTGCAGGCAAAAGAGCTTGATTTTGCTACAGCAATTCCGCCATTTTGCATGGCAAATGCAATGATTTTATCCAATTTGTCTCGAACATGTGCTGATGAGAGAAAGTTGTTGACGTGTGGCTTGATTGAACCATATCATGTGGTAAATGTGTGGTGATTGGTTGAAATTGTACTGCGGTGATGAGTATATCGCGGAATCCTGGAGGGACTGGTTTTACTCTACACACAGTAAAAACGAAACAAACACACTCAAACCTGGTCATTAACACCAACACTGGGATTATTTTACACCACTGATTGTTAAGTTAACTTAATGTATGAATCAACACTAGAAATTGTACACTGAAAAATCAACACAAGGTAAAATTGGCCAATTTGCTGTGTAGAATACACGTACAAGACACTGCTGGTTCAAATCAAATCAAATGTTATTTGTCACATGCGCAAAATACAACAAGTGTAGACCTTACCGTGAAATGCTTACTTACAAGCCCTTAACCAATAGTGCAGTTCAAGAAGAGTTAAGAAAATATTTACCATATAAACTAAAGTAAAAAATAATTAAAAGTAACACAATAAAATAACAATAACGAGGCTATATACAGGGGATACCGGTACCGATTAAATGTGCGGGGGTACAGGTTAGTCAAGGTAATTTGTAGGTAGGGGTGAAGTGACTATGCATAGATAATAAACAGCGAGTAGCAGCAGTATACACAACAAATGGAGGTGGGGAGGGGTGTCAGTGTAAATAGTTCAGTGGCCATTTGAATAATTGTTCTGCAGTCTTATGGCTTGGGGGTAGAAGCTGTTAATGAGCCTTTTGGTCCTAGACTTGGCACTCCGGTACTGCTTGCCGTGTGGTAGCAGAGACAACAGTCTATGACTTGGGTGACTGAAGTCTATCACAATTTTTCGGGCTTTCCTCTGACACTGCCTATTATATAGGTCTTGGATGGCAGGAAGCTTGGCCCCAGTGATGTACTGGGCCGTACGCACTACCCTCTGTAACGCCTTACGGTCAGATGCCGAGCAGTTGCCATACCAGGCAGTGATGCAACCGGGCAGGTCGCTCTCGATGGTGCAGCTGTAGAACATTTTGAGAATCTGGGAACCCATGGCAAATCTTTTTATTCTCCTGAGGGGGAAAGGTGTTGTCGTGCTCTCTACATGACTGTCTTGGTGTGTTTGGACCATGATAGTTTGTTGGTGATGTGGACACCAAGGAACTTGAAACTCAACCCGCTCAACTACAACCCAGTCGATGTTAATGGGCGCCTGTTCGGCCCGCCTTTTCCTGTAGTCCACGATCAGCTCCTTTGTCTTGCTCACATTGAGGGAGAGGTTGTTGTCATGCCACTACACTGCCAGGTCTCTGAACTCCTCCCTATAGGCTGTCTCATCTTTGTCGGTGATCAGGCCTACCACTATTGTGTCATCAGCAAACTTAATAATGGTGTTGGAGTCATGTTTGGCCACGCAGTTGTGGGTGAACAAGGAGTACAGTAGGGGACTAAGTACACACCCCTGAGACCCCCAGTGTTGAGGATCAGCGTGGCATAAATGTTGTTGCCTACCGGTAATCATTTAGGCAGGTTACCTTCGCTTCCTTGGGCACAGGGACTATGGTGGTCTGCTTGAAACATGTAGGTATTACAAACTCGGTCAGGGAGAGGTTGAACATGTCAGTGAAGACACTTGCCAGTTGATCCACGCATGTTTTGAGTACACGTCCTGGTAATGCATCTGGCCCTTCGGCTTTGTGAATGTTGACCTGTGTAAAGGTCTTGCTCACATCGGCTACCGAGAGCATTATCACACAGTCGTCCAGAACAGCTGGTGCTCTCGTGCATGCTTCAGTGTTGCTTGCCTCAAAGCGAGCATAAAATTGATTTAGCTTGCCTGGTTGGTTCACACCACTGGGCAGCTCGCATCTGGGTTTCCCTTGGTAGTCCGTAATAGTTTTCGAGCACTGCCACATCCGACGAGTGTCAGAGCCGCTGTAGTAGGATTCAATCTTAATCCTGTATTGATGCTTTGCTTGTTTGATGGTTCGTCTGAGGGCATAGCGGGATTTCTTATAAGCGTCCGGATTAGTGTCCTGCTCCTTGAAAGCGGCAGCTCTAGTCTTTAGCTCAATGTGGATGTTGCCTGTAATCCACGGCTTCTGGTTGGGATATGTACATATGATCACTGTTGGGACGACGTCGTCGATGCACTTATTGATAAAGCTGATGACTAAGGCGGTATACTCCTCAATGTCATTGGATGAATCCCGGGAACATATTCCAGTCTGTGCTAGCAAAACAGTCCTGTTGCGTAGCATCTGCATCATCTGACCACTTCCATATTGAGCGAGTCACTGGTACTTCCTGCTTTAGTTTTTGCAAGAATCAGGTTAGAATTATGGTCAGATTTGCCAAATGGAGGGGGGTGGAGAGCTTTGTATGCATCTGTGTGTGGAGTAAAGGTGGTCTAGAGTTGTTTTTCCTCTGGTTGCACATGTGACATGCTGGTAGAAATGAGGTAAAACTGATTTAAGTTTGCCTGCATTAAAGTCCCCGGCACTTTTGGATGAGCATTTTCTTGTTTGCTTATGGCTTTATAGAGTTGGTTGAGTGCGGTCTTACCAGACGTAGCTTCTCTTTTCTGCCGGTACATGGAAAATCCCGCCTGTGTCGTCGTTCAGCCACAACTCTGTGAAACATAAGATACTGCAGTTTTTAATGTCCCGTTGGAAGGATAATCTTGATCATAGGTCAACGATTATATTTTCCAATGATTGCACTTTTGCCAATAGAATGGATGGCAGTGGGAGTTTACTCACTCGCCTACGAATTCTCAGAAGGCAGCCCGCAAATGACGGGGATTTGGGCCTGTTCCCGGGAAAGCAGTATATCTTTCTTGTCAGACTCGTTAAACTAAAATCTTCTTCCAGTTCAAGTTGAGTAATCGCTGTTCAGATGTCCAGAAGTTATTTTCGGTCATAAGAGACGGTAGCAGCAACATTATGTACAAAATAAGTTAAAGATTAAGTTACAAACAACGCAGAAAAAAATAAAAAATACTTCAGCCATCCTCTTCGGTGCCATTTCACTCATACTCCCTTCTATTCTCCTAAAATCACAGAAAATGCTCATTTGAAAGACAGCAAATCATGGTAAACACATCAACTAAGTCATTACCGTATATGTAATATGATTAAGAGAATACCAGATAGTAGAGGAAGAGGAACTCTGGAGCTCTGTCAGAGTGACCATCGGCTTCTTGGTCACCTCCCAGACCAAGGCCCTTTTTGGCCGGGTGGCCAGCTCAAGGAAGAGTCTTGGTGGTTCCATTTAGGAATGATGGAAGCCACTGTGTTCTTGGGGACCTTCAAAGCTGCAGACATTTTTTGGTGTTCTTCCCCAGATCTGTGCCTCGACACAATCCTGTCTCGGAGCTCTACAGACAATTCCTTCGACCTATCCTATCTGTTTTTGAATTTTTAATAAATGTGCAAAAATGTATAAAAACCTATTTTTGCTTTGTCGTTATGGTGTATTGTGTGTAGATTGAGGATGATAAATGTTTATTAAGTCCATTTTAGAATAAGGTTGTAACTTAACCCAAATCAAATTTTATTTGTCATATACACATGGTTAGCAGATGTTAATGCAAGTGTAGCGAAATGCTTGTGCTTCTAGTTCCGACCATGCAGTATTATCTAACTAGTAATCACACAAGTGTAAAGGAATGAATAAGAATATGTACATAAAAATATATATGGATGAGCGATGGCCGAACGGCAAGATGCAGTAGATGGTATAGAGTACAGTATATACGTATTAGATGAGTAGTGTAGGGTATGTAAACATTATATATAGTGGCATAGTTTAAAGTGACTAGTGATACCTTTATTACATCCAATTTTTAATTATTAAAGTGGCTAGAGATTGAGTCAGTATGTTGGCAGCAGCCACTCAACGTTAGTGATGGCTGTTTAACAGTCTGATGGCCTTGAGATAGAAACTGTTTTTCAGTCTCTCGGTCCCAGCTTTGATGCACCTGTACTGACCTCACCTTCTGGATGATAGCGGGGTGAACAGGCAGTTGCTTGGGTGGTTGTTGTCCTTGATGATCTTTTTGACCTTCCTGTGACATCGGGTGGTGTAGGTGTCCTGGAGGGCAGGTAGTTTGCCCCCGGTGATGCGTTGTGCAGACCTCACTACCCTCTGGAGAGCCTTACAGTTGTGGGCGGAGCTGTGTTCCTTTATCTCTAACAAAATTTGGAAAAAGTCAAGGCATCTGAATACTTTCCGAATGCACTGTATATTCCCATATAGGTACGGTTTTAAACATGCTCACACCTATCTTTTTACATGTATCAGATTACTCAAACTCTTGATGTTAAAGTTTAAACACTGAGGTAAACATTAATGCTCAGGCACTATTTAAAATAAAGAAAAAAATTACAATGAAAAAGCTTATTCAGACGTAGAACACTTGCCTTCCAAAGAATCCTTCTTGCCACCCAAAGAATCATCAAAGAAGGGTTCTTCAGATGAAAATGGTTATTGGTAGAAACCTACAGAGGTGTGGACTCGAGTCACATGACTTGGACTCGAGTCAGACTCAAGTCACAAATATGATGACATGCAACTCGACTTTGACTTTAACATCAATGACTCGTGTCTTAACTTGGACGTAACTTGACTCGAACTGACTTGATACCCTCCCCAACCCCAAATATAAAAAATGATGCTATTAAAAAAGGTGTGCAGCGCATCAACTCTTCATTTAACGGATTACAGTTTGAATCGGACAGCAGCCAATCAAATTGTGCCAGCTGAGAAAAAGTTGCGCGTGGCAGTGCAGAGGAACGTCGGCGGGTAAATTCAGATGGAGCCCTTGGAAAGATGATACCCAAAAATATTATTTTCGGATACAAAGACTATGCTGTATCAACAAAAAACTGATTGCAACTTGCAAAACATGAGGGAAGAAAATGACAGATGGAGGCGCAACAACTTCCAACTTTGTTTGACATTTGAAGCTGCACAATGAATTGTAAGTCGTGGCTAATATAGCCAACAGCTATATCATTCATAACTTTGCTAGTGTAGCATGTTGGCTAACGTAATGTTAAATCAATGAGCGTCCACACAGTCAGTCAGTGCGGGAACATGATCATTGCACCCTAGATTGAGCTACAACTGGCTAGGCAGTACATTTAAACTCAGTTTTTCACAATTCCTGACATTTAATCCTAGTAAATATTCCCTGTTTTAGGTCAGTTAGCATCACCACTTTATTTTAAGAATGTGAAATGTCAGAATTATAGTAGAGAGAATGATTTATTTCAGCTTGTATTTCTTTCATCACATTCCCAGTGGGTCAGAAGTTTACATACACTCAATTAGTATTTGGTAGCATTGCCTTTAAATTGTTTATCTTGGGTCAAATGTTTCAGGTAGCCTTCCACAAGCTTCCCACAATAAGTTGGGTGAATTTTGGCCCCTTCCTCCTGACAGAGGTGGTGTAACCGAGTCAGGTTTGATGGCCTCCTTGCTCGCACACATTTTTTCAGTTCTGCCGACAAATTTTATATAGGATTGAGGTCAGGGCTTTGTGATGGCCACTCCAATACCTTGACTTCGTTGTCCTTAAGCCATTTTGCCACAACTTGGAAGTATGCTTGTTGTCATTGTCCAATTGGAAGATTCATTTGCGATCAAGCTTTAACTTCCTGACTGATGTCTTGAGATGTTGCTTCAATATATCCACATCATTTTCCTACCTCATGATGCCATCTATTTTGTGAAGTGCACCAGTCCCTCCTGCAGCAAAGCACCCCCACAACATGATGCTGCCACCCCCGTGCTTCATGGTTGGGATGGTGTTCTTCAGCTTGCAAGCCTCCCCCCTTTCCTCCTACAATAACAATGGACATTATGGCCAAACAGTTATATTTTTGTTTCATCAGACCTGAGGACATTTCTCCAAAAAGTATGATCTTCGTCCCCATGTGCAGTTGCAAACCGTGGTCTGGCTTTTTTTAATGGAGGTTTTGGAGCAGTGGCTTCTTCCTTGCTGAGTGGCCTTTCAGGTTATGTCGATGTAGGACTCGTTTTTACTGTGGATATAGATACTTTTGTACCTGTTTCCTCCAGCATCTTCACAAGGTCCTTTGCTGTTGTTCTGGGATTGATTTGCACTTTTCGCACCAAAGTACGTTCCTCTCTAGGAGGCAGAACGCGTCTCCTTCCTGAGCGGTATGATGGCTGCGTGGTCCCATGGTTTTTATACTTGCGTACTATTGTTTGTACAGTTGAACGTGGTACCTTCGGGCGTTTGGAAATTGCGTACAAGGATAAACCAGACTTGTGGAGGTTTACACTTTTTTTCTGAGGTCTTGACTGATTTCTTTTGATTTTCCCATGATGTTAACCAAAGAGGCACTGAGTTTGAAGGTAGGCCTTGAAATACATCCACAGGTACAGATGGATGTATCAGAAGCTTCTAAAGCCATGACATAATTTTCTGGAATTTTCCAAGCTGTTTAAAGGCACAGTCAGCTTAGTGTATGTAAACTTCTTTCCCACCGGAATTGTGATACAGTGAATTATAATTGAAATAATCTGTCTGTAAACAATTGTTGGAAAAATTACTTGTGTCATGCACAAAGTAGATGTCCTAACCGACTTGCCAAAACTATAGTTTGTTAACAAGAAATTTGTGGAGTGGTTGAAAAACGAGTTTTAATGACTCCAACCTAAGTGTATGTAAACTTCCAACTTCAAATGTACATTTGGTGAAGAGCACATTATGACTTGTTTAGGACTCAAAACTCAAAGTTTAGGACTTGAGACTTGACTTGAGACTTGTTGGTCTTGACTTGAGACTTGACTCGGACTTGCCTGTCTTGACTTGGGACTTGAGTGCTAAGACTTGAGACTTACTTGTGACTTGTAAAACAATGACTTGGTCCCATCTCTGGAAACCTATCCCTCCACAAATAACCCTTTTGGAAGCCTTTTTTCTAACCATGTAGCCTAGGCTACGGTACAGTGGTTCGTCCTTAAAAAGTTGCAGTGTGCTGCGGCACAGCTTGCATGATGCCTGAGAATTCTATGGCACGTTATTTAAGTGTCAACCACTGGTACCATTAATACTAGTTAGTGCTAGTTTGACCACCAGAGGACATCTTTGAGAAGCATTTGATAGCCTTCAATAGTGTCTGTACTAGAGAATTGAAAACCTTTCTTTGTAAGAACAGTATATGGGACTGATTTGAAGAAATCTTGCTTAATTATTTTGATTAATATTATGGTGTTTCTATTCCAAGAAATGAAAAACCCTCTGGGTTTCGTTTAGGATGGAATGGAAAATATGGTGCTGTACAACGTGACGGTCGTGAGTAGGCTGCAATACTGGGCTATTTAGCTAAAGAATCCCTGTGTCGTGCAGGCACGCGGGAGACCGGGGTTCAATTTTCCGGCGGGGAGGAAGGAGTAGGCTGTCCTAGTAAATAAGAATTTGTTCTTAACTGACTTGCCTAGTTAAATAAAGGTTACACTAAGAGCATAAAATTTCTACACCATAATTGTAGTCTAACCAATACCCAAACTGAGATTCAGTGAAAATAAAAATCTCATTGATTTATCAAGACCAGTCCCCATGCTTGTCTCAGAGCAGCGCGAAACGGTGCTAAAATAGTTGCAGGCTATTGCTTCAAATCCTATTGCTTCGAACTTCAATATGCTCTTTAAATAAATAAGATCTACACCACTTTTAACAGCACATTACTCAACACTAGTGAGACTCATGTCGCCTACGGTATGCCTACAGTATATCAAAAAATATGACGTGATTCTCTGCCAATAATTACATATAGAGGATTGGAGGATTCTAAATTAAAACCAAAAGCTTCCTCACGGGTCTCCCGGTGGCGGCCGACATGGGTATCGAACCTGCATCTGTAGCAACGCATTTTGCACTGTGGGAGCACCCATCCACTCCGGAGCCCCTTCCACAAAGTATCAAAATACAGAGAGGTGTTGGTAAAGGTATATTATCCTGCTAATAGCCAATAATGGGCTATTATAATACTGTAAATGGTGTCCAGGTCAGGATAACCAAAACATTTCTTTATTACAGACTATCAGAAAGAATGTTGGTACTTATTTATTTTGATCCAAAGCCATGAATGAGTGAGTCACTCAGCTTTATGTAGGTGCAGGCTATGTGACTGTGCCATCAACTTGACAATATATAACAATATTTTAGAGGTTATTTTGTTTAAAAAAAAAAGTGAGCGATGGTAATCGGAATAAAGGCCAAAATAATATTTGTAAGGGCCAAAACATTTATTTCTGTTTTTAGAGGGAGAGAAATGCTGGGTCAATTGTGCACCGCACGCATATAATGGCCAAAATATAGCCCTGCCAATAGCCATAATGGCTCTGTCCAACGTGACCATGTGTGTTTGAAAGAGTATTTTCCAGTAAGCAACAATTTGTTTACCTTCATTCGACAACTTTGTTCCAATATTGATGTAATTCAGTGATATTTATTCCCATAGTAATTCGTTATGAATCCATAATTAAATAAACATTGGCATTTTGAAAGAGTATTTTTATTATTATTTTATTAGCGAAAGCATAAAGACGCTGATGAAGAAATACAGTACTGTACAGTATATGCTTTTACATTTGGATAATAAAGCATTTGAAGCATTTTGAAGATATAAGCCACCTGCATTTGTTTTTTAGGCTATAGAAGAACAGCATAAAGGTCCGGATGGCCCTTGCTTTGCCTGGTGAGCTGTTGGTCAAGTTCTGTTGTCAGAAGAGGAATGGAAATGTCAGGGTGAACCTACAGGTGAACCTGCCGGGTATGTTGACTCTGCCTGTCGGAGGTGGCATTTCAGAGCTCACAGGTGTGCCTGGCATGGATTGTGACTCCATCTCGTTCCTCGCCGTCAACGCGCCATTCTCCGCCTGACTAATGCATCAGCTGTCGCCTGTATCTCTGCCCTCAGATAATGTTTCTCTCTCTACTGGTCTGCCTTCAATGACTCGATCTCGGTCTTCAAAGTTTGAATCTGATCCATGTGGACCTTCATCAGATGAGCAGAATGGTACCGCCCTGAGCCCCCATCGATTACAGTGGCCTATGAACAGGTAGGCTACAGTAGGCGACAATACTGTAAAGTTGGCCTAATAATGCTAAAAATAATGCTTAAATAAATTGACTGCTGGTCTTTACTGTATGCTGCACATTTTTACATTGTATTCCATTTCCAGCGAGACTATTGAATGAAGATGATGAGCGATCGGCAAAGGCCATCTATAATCTGCTGGCATCACGGCACAACATCAACATCGCTCTAATCACAGTCAGAAGACAGTAGAAGAAACTTGTGTGGAATTATGGAAACGCTCGGTAAGACACATTTTTTAAAATATATATATATTTTTTCGAACATTAACCATGTGTGTTCGCTTGTTTTGTACCGTTCTGTAGTTTTGACCCGATGATTTGTCTGACAAACCAAGAACTTTGCGTCCTGCAGGCCCAGGCATGGATCAAAGCTGGTGAGACATTCAATGATGTTATATTCACAGACGAATCAACCGTGGCCCTTGAGCAATTTGCTCAAATTTGCTACAGAGAAAAAAGAAGATGGTCAAGCAAGCCGAGTCCCAAGCATCCGCTCAAACTCCATGTGTGGGGGGCAATTTCTCGCCAGGGACCAGGCCCATATTTTTGATGGTAAGTTGGCTATTTACAAATCAAAAAGGTACATAAAATATTGTAGCCTACACTGCAAGGACTGCTATGTGTTCCACAATAATTCACTATTGCCTCCTTTTTCAGATATCATGGCTCGAGATTTCTTTGAGGAAGAAATCATCAAGAGATATGCTGGACCCTATGTCAGAGAGGTGATTCTGGGACCACATCGTTTCTTTCAAGGTAGGATTATAGCAATATTTTGTTATGTTTAGGCCCATGTACGTGTATATTTCTAGTATTGTACCTAATGTTGGCTGTTAGGCTAAATGTCTTTTTTTCTTCTCCAAATGCAGACAATGTGTCACGATCGTGTGGCGGATTGATGGACCAAAACGCAGCTTTTGGAAAATAAGCCATCTTCTTTTAATTAAACGAACGAAGATGAACATGAAACGAAAAAACACTATTACAAACAAACAAAACAACAAATGATCGTGAAGCTAAATAACGATGTGCACACACTGGCTACAAACGTTCTGACATAGACAACTACTCACATAGAATGAAAGCCTATGGCTACCCTAAATAAGGCTCCCAATCAGAGACAACCGAAATCAGCTGTCTCTAATTGGGAACTCATTCAGGTAACCATAGACTCTCCTAGATAACTAAACATACATAGACAACGCTAGACATCTGAACTCAACACAAACCCATATACTACACCCAATAACCCCTTTACCATAGAAACACCCAAAACCAACAAAACACAAACATTCCCCATGTCACACCCTGACCTAACTAAAATAATAAAGAAAACAAAGAATACTAAGGCCAGGGCGTGACATAACCCCCCCCTTAAGGTGCGAACTCCGGGCGCACCATAAACCAGTCTAGGGGAGGGTCTGGGTGGGCTTCCATCCACGGTGGCGGCTCCGGCTCTGGTCGTGGTCCCCACGTCACCACAGTCCCTAACCGCCTCCTTAGCTTCCTCCAAAAGACCCCCCTCCACATTAACCACACTGCATTAAGGGGCAGTTCCGGACTAAGGGGCAGTACCAGGGTAAGGGGCAGTACCAGGGTCAGGGGCAGCTCCGAACAAAGGGCCAGTACCAGGGTAAGGGGCAGTACCAGGGTAAGGGGCAGTACCAGGGTAAGGGGCAGTACCAGGGTAAGGGGCAGCACCAGGCTGAGGGACTGCAGCACCGGACTGAGGGACTGCAGCTTCGGACTGAGGGACGACCCATGGCTGGCTGACGGATCTGGCTGCTCATGGCTGGCTGACGGATCTGGCTGCTCATGGCTAGCTGACGGATCTGGCTGCTCATGGCTAGCTGACGGATCTGGCTGCTCATGGCTAGCTGACGGATCTGGCTGCTCATGGCTAGCTGACGGATCTGGCTGCTCATGGCTGGCTGACGGATCTGGCTGCTCATGGCTGGCTGACGGATCTGGCTGCTCATGGCTGGCTGACGGATCTGGCTGCTCATGGCTAGCTGACGGATCTGGCTGCTCATGGCTAGCTGACGGATCTGGCTGCTCATGGCTAGCTGACGGATCTGGCTGCTCATGGCTAGCTGACGGATCTGGCTGCTCATGGCTAGCTGACGGATCTGGCTGCTCATGGCTGGCTGACGGATCTGGCTGCTCATGGCTGGCTGACGGATCTGGCTGCTCATGGCTGGCTGACGGATCTGGCTGCTCATGGCTAGCTGACGGATCTGGCTGCTCATGGCTAGCTGACGGATCTGGCTGCTCATGGCTAGCTGACGGATCTGGCTGCTCATGGCTAGCTGACGGATCTGGCTGCTCATGGCTAGCTGACGGATCTGGCTGCTCATGGCTAGCTGACGGATCTGGCTGCTCATGGCTAGCTGACGGATCTGGCTGCTCATGGCTAGCTGACGGATCTGGCTGCTCATGGCTGGCTGACGGATCTGGCTGCTCATGGCTGGCTGACGGATCTGGCTGCTCATGGCTGGCTGACTGATCTGGCTGCTCCTGTCTGATTGGCGGCTCTGGCTGATCCTGTCTGGTTGGCGGCTCTGGCAGATCCTGTCTGGTTGGCGGCTCTGGCAGATCCTGTCTGGTTGGCGGCTCTGGCAGATCCTGTCTGACGGACGGCTCTAGCGGCTCCTGTCTGGCTGGTGGCTCTAGCGGCTCCTGTCTGGCGGACGGCTCAGTAGGCTCATGGCAGACGGGCGGCTTTGCAGGCTCATGGCAGACGGGCGGCTTTGCAGGCTCATGGCAGACGGATGGCTCAGATGGCGCTGGGGAGACGGATGGCTCAGATGGCGCTGGGGAGACGGATGGCTCAGATGGCGCTGGGGAGACGGATGGCTGAGATGGCGCTGGGGAGACGGATGGCTCAGATGGCGCTTGGCAGACGGGCAGTTCAGTCATCGCTGTGCAGACGGCAGACTCCTGCCGGCTGAGGCGCACTGTAGGCCTGGTGCGTGGTGCCGGGACTGGTGGCACCGGGCTGGGGACACGCATCTCAGGGCTAGTGCGGGGAGCAGCAACAGGACGCACAGGACTCTGGGGACACACAGGAGGCTTGGTGCGTGGTTTAGACACTGGTGGTAAAGGGCTGGAGACACGCACCATATAGCTAGTGCGTGGAGGAGGCACTGGTGGTACTGGGTTGGGGCGGGGAGGTGGCGCCGGAAATACCGGACCGTGCAGGCGTACTGGCTCCCTTGAACACCGAGCCTGCCCAACCTTACCTGGTTGTATGCTCCCCGTCGCCTGACCAGTGCGGGGAGGTGGAATAACCCGCACCGGCCTATGTAGGCGAACCGGGGACACCATGCGTAAGGCTGGTGCCATGTACGCCGGCCCGAGGAGACGCACTGGTGACCAGATGCGTTGGGCCGGCTTCATGACATACGGCTCAACGCTCAGTCTAGCCCGGCCGATACGTGGAGCTGAAATGTACCGAACCGGGCTATGCACACGTACAGGAGACACCGTGCGCTCTACTGCGTAACATGGTGTCTGCCCGTACTCTCGCTCTCCACGGTAAGTACAGGGAGTAGGCGCAGGTTTCCTACCTGACTTCGCCACACTCCCTTTAAGGCCCCCCCCAAGAAATTTTTGGGTTGTACTCACGGGCTTCCAGCCTTGTCTCCGTGCTGCCTCCTCATATCGCCTCCTCTCGGCTTTAGCTGCCTCCAGCTCTTCACGAGGACGGCGATATTCTCCAGGTTGTGCCCACGGCCCCTTACCATCCAGTATCTCCTCCCATGTCCATGAATCCTGTGTAGGTAGGTCCTGTTGCCGCTTTCCATGCCGCTTGGTCCTATAATGGTGAGTAGTTCTGTCACGATCGTGTGGCGGATTGATGGACCAAAACGCAGCTTTTGGAAAATAAGCCATCTTCTTTTAATTAAACGAACGAAGATGAACATGAAACGAAAAAACACTATTACAAACAAACAAAACAACAAATGATCGTGAAGCTAAATAACGATGTGCACACACTGGCTACAAACGTTCTGACATAGACAACTACTCACATAGAATGAAAGCCTATGGCTACCCTAAATAAGGCTCCCAATCAGAGACAACCGAAATCAGCTGTCTCTAATTGGGAACTCATTCAGGTAACCATAGACTCTCCTAGATAACTAAACATACATAGACAACGCTAGACATCTGAACTCAACACAAACCCATATACTACACCCAATAACCCCTTTACCATAGAAACACCCAAAACCAACAAAACACAAACATTCCCCATGTCACACCCTGACCTAACTAAAATAATAAAGAAAACAAAGAATACTAAGGCCAGGGCGTGACACAATGACCCAAAACAGCTCCTGTCACTGGCAAATTAACTTGAAGAGCAGTAGATGGTAGGCCTAATCTACCCCTACTCCTCCAGGAGTAACAGGAGAAAAGAAGTGTTAACACTTTACATTGGTGTCCTTATTACTGTATAACTACTCATTTAATTACATTGTAATAAGTATTGTAATTACTCATTATTAAACTCTAGCCACAACCCTAACCCTAGCTTCATGTCCATATCCTGGTTCAACTGTAACCTTAGTCTCAACCACTCCTCTAAACCTAGCTTCATGTTCACATCCCGGTTCAACCCTAATCCTAGCCTAAACCACAACCCTAGCTTCATGTCCACATCCCAGTTCCACCCTTATCCTAGCGTCAACCACAACCCTAACACTAGCTTCATGTTAACATCCAGTTCAACCCTAACTTTAGTCTCAACCGCAAGTCTAACCCTAGCTTCATGTCCACATTCCGGTTCACAAATTCCGGTTCATGTCCACATCCCTAGCATCAAACCTAACCCGAAGTAACCTTACAGTGTAATTACCCGCTGTAATGTTAGTGTAACCAACCATGGACTATAGGCTAGGCTGTTTCAAATTACAGGATTTTTATGAAACGTTCACCAAGTATGTGTGAGGAGAGAGTGTGAAATACACTTATTGTGTATTTCAAGCTTTATGCCAGTAGTGAAATGTCTTGGACTGAAGAGCACTTTCAATGGAGATTCTACATTCAGAATCCTTTTTACATTTTAGCAGAGGCTCTTATCCTGAGCAGTTTGCAGGAGCAATTAGGGTTAAGTGCCTTGCTCAAGGACACATCAACAGATGTTTCACCTAGTCAGCTCAGGGATTTGAACCAGCAACCTTTCTGTTACTGACCCAATGCTCTTACCCACTAGGCTACCTTTCACTTTCAGTTCAGAACTAGGCTTAATCTGTGTCCAGTAAACTACCCCTATACTGTATGTCTGTTCACACTGGACACTAGAGAGACTAACTCAAAATTCCTGATATCGAAAATGTGCAAGGCTTTGCTGATGCAAATGCTTAGTTAATCAGGTCCTACATTACCTCAACTCCTTAACCAGTGTTCTTAAATGGCCTTCAGTATCAAGGTCAGGAAGACATGTTCATTGTATGGTGTTCAGTGCCTTATGATGTGTTTTCACTGGATACCACGTTGTCATACAGCATCTCCTAGATATCCCCTTGTATTTTGTGTGTTTCTTCCGAACAGCATGCAAAACAGCGCCTTGGCTGGTTGCCTATCCAACAGCAAGCAAGACCTACCGTCCCTGGTCATCGCTAAGCAACTTAGCTGATGTTTTGCGTAATGACTCCTCACCTCGACAATTTATACTCTTATGAGTGTCATTTGCCTACTTCCTCACATTGCTCTTGCCTTATCTCCAATGTCCTTAGTGCTCTGCACATTACGGTTAGGAGTAAAGAAGAAAGCATATCATAGACATCTGTGGCTTTTTATAAGAACTGAGGAACATGCCTTCCAGAACATTTCATGTGTTAGGTTTTAGACACTTTCTTTTTTGGTCCTTAGTGCATGTCTGACACTGCCTTTCATGTAGTTGTGCCTTTGCCTGATACTGTAATCCAAGCCTTAACCTTTTACTGCAGTGGTCTAAATCAGGGTCAGTGTTTCTATGTAGTCTTAAACAAACCTACTTTGAAACAAAAGTATATACCTCACACACATGGGCTTTAAAAAAAAAGAAAACAAATGTACCATGTCAGATATGTAATGTAACAGTTGAAATGTATTACATTTTGAGTTTGCATCCCAATATTACACTTTATATACATCACAGAAGAATTATAACAAAACTGTTTGACATAGAAACACTGGATTTAACAGTTTAAAAAAAATAATGTTTATTAAATATGGAATTATGTAAATAATGAATTACATTCCACCCATTTGACTGCAATAATGGGCTATGCAACAGACATGGTGGCTACAATAGCAATAACTTGAACTTTCATTGTTACTGTAAACTATATGAAACTTCATGTCTCAATTTTCAACTTGGACTCGGAGGTAGACGTAACATAGTAAATATAATTCTGGGATACTCCAATTAGTATATGTTTCGTATGGTATGTATTCATTTGTGCATGTCCATCATCCATTTATGATATGTTACGCATTGCAATTCGTACAATATGTTAAGAATTGAAATTCATCCAATATGTTACGAATTCCAATTTGTTGTGGCTAACGTTAGCTGGGTGGCTAACGTTATCTGAGCTAGGAGTTAGGGTTAGGGTTAGCTAAAAAGTAGTAAGTAGTTGCTAATGAGGTAAAGTTGTCCGTGATGAGATTCGCATATGCAACATTTGGGTTGCTAGATGTTCGCATTATACGCCTACCCATCCACCCTGACCAACCACCCTACTTTTGTTTTCCCCTTAAGTAACCATATCAAACATAACATACTACATGGAGTGTCTCAGATTTATGTACAGAATATTACAAAATGCTCTGAGACCAGGTTGGGCCCTGCGATAAACTAGTCTCCTGTCCAAAGGGAGTACTTGTACATCAAGCTGCCTCTCGCTACATAAACAGGAGATAGGCTCCTACCCTATGAGCTGTTCTCTCTCGCACAAGCCAAGGCTCATGCAAGGCTATACTTACTGTTTTGATTGATTGTATTACTATTTATTGATTGCACTTCATATTTAAAATGTGTATTCTGTAGGGCTCATTTGAAAAAGAGACATGGATCTCAATTTGATTCTCTGAAATAAAGGTTAAATAAATAAATTTCAATTTAGTTGTTTTTCAAATCCCTGATTGCCTCTTTAAGGTATTTTATAAAGAGATAATGCTTAAAAAAACTTTTTATGGAATGGTTTTCCTTGCGCACTAGTACAGATCATAACAATCAAAGTTCTGCCATGTGAATGTGATGCATTTCTTTCATTGTTAACATATTTTTTTGGTGGACCACCTACAGATGGCTTCAATTGAATTGTCTGATGTGAATGTAAAGTAACAAACGAATTGTTTAAATGAGAATTCAGACAATATCTTCCAATGCACCCGTCTCAATCACAGGTAAAAAATATACGTATTTTGCCTCCATCTAGTGGGGGAAGAAAAGTGTTGGCAGGAATGGACATACAGTATATATAACAATTGTCTTTTTTTGTATATACAACATTGTTTTAACCAACAATGTATTTAATTAGGAAATAGGATTTTGGGTGTGTGCGTTAAAAATGTTGTTATACAGGAGAGACTATAAGGACACAGCTGACGCTTAAACCGAATAGCCAAAGCCTAAAGCGGACCCTTGCCATAACACATTCTGAAATAAAATATTGGTTTAAGCGACAGGCGGGCCCTTTTAGCCTTTTCCCTGTCATGGACGAGAGCAGCAGTGATAACAACCAGCCCAAACCGGCAAGACCGGCTGCCCTGCAACCACACACCTCACCTTTAAAGCCTACCTGGCCAGGTAAGAACCAACGACGTCACGCGTCCTGTCCTCAGGACAGGTCGAGCGTCACCTTGACTAGGGTTGTATCATGGAATGAGGAAAAGGAGATCACACCATCTGGACAGAATACTTTTAGATATTCACTCTCATCGATAACAACTATCAGTAATGTGAAAAGTAGACATAATAAATTGACCGCGAATTTGAGAGAAACAGTTGTAAGTCAGGTCCAGTTTCAGAATGTACCGCCAGTGCGCGAGTCTGGTGGAACGACACCGGTCAGAGCTGAGTTTCGCATTGCTGTTGTCAGGCTATGCGCTCTACCTGATTCTTGGCGCATGGGTCTTCTCCGCCGTGGAGCTTCCATATGAGCAACGGCTACGCGAACAACTGGAGACCGCCCGGCAGAAGTTTCTCTGGGACAACGCGTGCGTGTCTGACGAACGGCTCGAGGAGCTTCTGACCCGCGCGCTGCATGCCAATAACTACGGCGTGTCGGTGCTCGGTAACGCTAGCGAAAACAACTGGGACTTCATCTCCTCTCTGTTCTTTACCAGCACAGTTCTAACCACCACAGGTAGGTTTAGGTGGGTTGGTCAGTGTCATTTTAACCTTTGCTAAAATGTAGTTATTTAAAGTTTGTTTCATCTTCTCAAGATGGGTATCACAAAGCAGGATCACTACTAGATAACTGGGAAAACATTAAGATGAATTGAATAAGCATGCAGCTTATGGGTTGTTTGAACTGTCAGGTCAATGTACCCCGTTCAATGTACCACTTCCATGCATAAGTAGGGATGCTGAGGGTGCTGCAGCACCTCCTGAAAAATCTGAATAATATACACTGCTCAAAAAAATAAAGGGAACACTTAAACAACACAATGTAACTCCAAGTCAATCACACTTCTGTGAAATCAAACTGTCCACTTAGGAAGCAACACTGATTGACAATAAATTTCACATGCTGTTGTGCAAATGGAATAGACAAAAGGTGGAAATTATAGGCAATTAGCAAGACACCCCCAAAAAAAGAGTGATTCTGCAGGTGGTGACCACAGACCACTCCTCAGTTCCTATGCTTCCTGGCTGATGTTTTGGTCACTTTTGAATGCTGGCGGTGCTCTCACTCTAGTGGTAGCATGAGACAGAGTCTACAACCCACACAAGTGGCTCAGGTAGTGCAGTTCATCCAGGATGGCACATCAATGCGAGCTGTGGCAAAAAGGTTTGCCAGCGTAGTGTCCAGAGCATGGAGGCGCTACCTGGAGACAGGCCAGTACATCAGGAGACATGGAGGAGGCCGTAGGAGGGCAACAACCCAGCAGCAGGACCGCTACCTCCGCCTTTGTGCAAGGAGGTGCACTGCCAGCGCCCTGCAAAATGACCTCCAGCAGGCCACAAATGTGCATGTGTCAGCATATGGTCTCACAAGGTGTCTGAGGATCTCATCTCGGTACCTAATGGCAGTCAGGCTACCTCTGGCGAGCACATGGAGGGCTGTGCGGCCCCACAAAGAAATGCCACCCCACACCATGACTGACCCATCGCCAAACCGGTCATGCTGGAGGATGTTGCAGGCAGCGGAACGTTCTCCACGGCGTCTCCAGACTCTGTCACGTCTGTCACATGTGCTCATGTGCTCAGTGTGAACCTGCTTTTATCTGTGAAGTGCACAGGGCGCCAGTGGCGAATTTGCCAATCTTGGTGTTCTCTGGCAAATGCCAAACGTCCTGCGCGGTGTTGGGCTGTAAAAACAACCCCCACCTGTGGACGTCGGGCCCTCATACCACCCTCATGGAGTCTGTTTCTGACCGTTTGAGCAGACACATGCACATTTGTGGCCTGCTGGAGGTCATTTTGCAGGGCGCTGGCAGTGCACCTCCTTGCACAAAGGCGGAGGTAGCGGTCCTGCTGCTGGGTTGTTGCCCTCCTACGGCCTCCTCCACGTCTCCTGATGTACTGGCCTGTCTCCTGGTAGCGCCTCCATGCTCTGGACACTACGCTGACAGACACAGCAAACCTTCTTGCCACAGCTCGCATTGATGTGCCATCCTGGATGAGCTGCACTACCTGAGCCACTTGTGTGGGTTGTAGACTCCGTCACATGCTACCACTAGAGTGAGAGCACCGCCAGCATTCAAAAGTGACCAAAACATCAGCCAGGAAGCATAGGAACTGAGGAGTGGTCTGTGGTCACCACCTGCAGAATCACTCTTTTTTTGGGGGTGTCTTGCTAATTGCCTATAATTTCCACCTTTTGTCTATTCCATTTGCACAACAGCATGTGAAATTTATTGTCAATCAGTGTTGCTTCCTAAGTGGACAGTTTGATTTCACAGAAGTGTGATTGACTTGGAGTTACATTGTGTTGTTTAAGTGTTCCCTTTATTTTTTCGAGCAGTGTATATATATATTTTTTCTTCTTCACAAAAGTAGTGCACTGGGCCTTTAGTAGTCCTGTATTAGTGGACTGATATGTCTGTAGCACAGGCAAAAACGTTTTAAACCCTTCCAAACTACTGTGCATGCCCATTTCAAGCCTTCCTATGAATAAAAAAATACACTCTAAATGTAATCATTAGCATCATGCACCTTATTTCTCTGAGGGGGAACTAATGGCAAAATTCAATATCTTTAATTCTGCAAAAAAAAAATCTATATTTTCAGTGCTAGTGGATAAATCTGAAGTGGCCTGTACCTGAGCAGGGCTGTCAGCCTCCAGGATAGGTATTGCATTTAAAAAGGTGTGTGTGCATGTTGTTGCAGGCTATGGTCACACTGTGCCACTGTCAGATGGAGGAAAGGCATTCTGTGTGTTCTACTCTCTCCTCGGAATCCCCGTCACTCTCCTCTTCCTCTCCGCCCTGGTACAAAGAATTATGGTCCTGGTGACACGCCGGCCTGTGGCGTACCTTCACCTGCGATGGGGCGTGTCCAAACCGAAGTTTGCCGCTGTCCATGCGGCATGTCTATCCGTTGTTGCAGCACTGCTCCTCTTCCTCCTACCAGCGGTAGTGTTCTGCAGGCTGGAGCCTCTATGGAGCTACCTGGAGTCCCTCTACTTCTGCTTCATCTCGCTTACTACAATTGGCCTAGGAGACTATGTACCTGGAGAGACTCACAATACCGTTCCCAACTCTCACCGCACGCTATATAAGCTGGCTATTACACGTAAGTTACTATAACACAACCATAACCTAACCATAGCAAAGCACCTAAATGCAGAATCCTTGGTGTAATACATGAAGGTGGTGACGGTCACGTGATTCTGGCTTTGGCGCATGTGCTGGCTTTGGCGAATGTGCAGTTTTTTTGTGAGGGGATGGGGTAGCTGCACTACCACTGTTATAACCAGCCCTACTATTCATGATGCAACACTGACCATAACCCCAAAGTACAGTGCACTACAGTCTTTAGCCATGTCCTATAAGTTATTTCTTTGAAATGGAAACACCACTCAGTGGTGGAAAAAGTACCCAATTGTCATACTTGAGTAAAAGTAAAGATACCTTAATAGAAAATGATTCAAGTAAAAGTGAAAGTCACCCAGTAAAGTCCTACTTGAGTAAAAGTATTTGGTTTTAAATATAAGTATTAAAAGTCAATATAATTGCTAAAATATACTTAAGAATCAAAAGTAAAAGTATAAATTATTTCACATTCCTTATATTAATTTAAAGATAGCCAGGGGCACATCCCCACACTCAGACATAATTTACAAACCAAGCATTTGTGTTTAGTAGGGATGACCAGGGATGTTCTCTTGATAAGTGTGTGAATTGGACCATTTTCCTGTCCTGCTAAGCATTCGAAATGTAAAGAGTACTTTTGGGTGTCAGGGAAAATGTGTGGAGTAAAATGTACATTCTTTTCGTTAGGAATGTAGTGAAGTAAAAGTAGTCAAAAATATAAATAGTAAAGTAAATTACAGATACCCCAAAAAACGACATAAGTAGTATGTTAAAGTATTTTTACTTTACACCACTGTAGTAGCTCCGATGCAATAATTGATTTAACAACATTTTGACAGCAAGCTCTCTTCATCAGGGTATCATGAGTTATAATAACCATAAACTAACCATAATAACTAGGGCGGTCAAACGATAAACCTTTTTATCAAGTTATTTCCAGGATTTGCTGTGATTAATCATGATTAATCACAAATTATGAATTTGCTTAAATTAAGCAGAAATTAAGATTTTTCATAATTAAAAAAATATATTGATGACTTGATTTGGTCTAAGGTAATGGTTAGCAAAATTAGATAAATTGAAAAAAGCAGACTTTCTTTAACCTCAAAGTGAACTTGTTTTTAGTATGCATTGTTTTTAGCTGTATAGATTGGGTATTTGGGATGTTGTCAGTGTATTTTGAAGGGTTTCAGACAAGGCGATTAATCACGATAAAAAATTATTGGGCACTAAAATTACAAAAAGTTAACCCGAGTTAACGTATTAACTCTGACAGCCCTAATAATAACACAATCATAACCCCGACCACATGCTATAGTCTAGCCATCACTTGTAAGTTACTATAACCATAACAGAACCACCAATCAATTACTATATCAGGTTCATGTGTGATTAATCTTATTCTCCCCCGTTTCTCGTCACTCTCCCTCTGTGTTAGTGTACCTGTTGCTGGGCTTGGTGTGTCTGTTGGTGGTGGTGGAGACGTGTTGTGAGCTGCCACAGCTGAAGAGCTTCAAGAGGAGATTCTACAGAGAAAATAATGCTCCAGAGTCAGAGACTAGAGACCAGGAGGAGTTTAGCAGCACAGAACATGATCAAATGACTGATCACCTAACTGATCAGCTGACCTTCTCCTCAGTGTCCGCCCAGGCTGCCTCCCTCCGCCAGGACAACACACCCTGGCAATAGCATAAAATAGATACTTCACTGTGTATTGATGTTAATGGAAATGTGTCTTCTGCCTTATGCCCCTCCTCCCTCACACACACACACACACACACACACACACACACACACACACACACACACACACACACACACACACACGTTGAGATGCAGCCGCAGTGCAGCACCCCTGAAAGGAGAGCCATTATGGGGGGTTAAAATGTCTTGCTCAATGGATGGTATATAGGATCAGAAACCAGCAGCCTTCCATCTGCCAGTTCAGTTCCATTCCCATGTTTGTGTCGCCTGGTCCGGGGTTTGAACCAGCAACCTCCCAGCTGTTGGGCACGTTATTTTTTGCATCGCCTAGTGCTTTGGTTGGGCGGAGTTTGCACATTTTAAAGTAGACCATTCCATTGGTCCTAAAGTGAAATATCCACCAACTAGACAATGCAAAACGAGCTCATCCATAATATGTGTGTGTGGGGGGTGAGTGGCATAAATTGTATGCCACTGTCTTGTATGTGGAGGGTGAGCAGGTTGGTTTTGGGTGCTCTACACTTCCTCATTCAAACAAATTAGCTATACAGTTTGAATGAGAGATGTGTGGCTAACCAGTGTGTTGTGGGATTGGCGATTACTCTAGACCAGTATCTCCCAATAAATTCAGGGAGCTGGCATTTCATGGGAGATAGTCTCCCACAGCTAAATAATGCAATTCAGTAAAGGTATAGCTTGAGTGGGGGTGGCGTTGATGGTACTGCCAGGGAGGGAGAAACATCAGTCAGACAGGCCCGGAGTTTTGCATCAGGCACCTCTGTCTGAAGTTCACAGCTACTCCTCTGTAGGTAGGCTGGAACATCCACCACCGAATGTGTAGCACCCACCTGGGTAATGTTTCGGCAGATATAAGAGCCTGAGAGACTACCACACCTCAGCAGTAATCAGTAACAGTGTCCTACAAGTCAAGCCTCTGTCATCTCCTCACACCACAGTCCACATCCTTCCAGAAACAGGAGCAGGTGGAATAAAAAGCTGGTGCCTTGTTGATCAGGTGTTGATGCATTATTCAAATTAGATTAGCCAGCTAAGTCAAGTAAACAGACTTGCCATCATCAGTCCTGCAATTCCACAGGTCACCACCAGATATTTTTGCTTAACCCTCAACTGGTTATCAAAAACCCCCAAAAGTATTACAAAAAATAAAAAATATATAAAAACACTTCACAATTGCAAGAAATATGTACAATATTTACAGAGCTCTATGCCAAGGCTTCCTCACAGGTGAAAGTGATTGCACGTTTTGAAACCATGCAGCCTCCCGGGTAAGAGTTGGGGTGTGAGCCGGGTGCCCTCTTCAAAGCGGCTGGCGAAGTCTGCACAAAACAAAGTGTCGTATGTAAAGCATGTGGAGAAGGGGGAGACCAAGGTTGGTTGTCACCGTGCTTATGGTAATGGTAATGTTTTTTTTTTGTAGGCACTAACTCCGCCAAGGCTCGTTGGCCAAGCCTATGGGGAAATTAATTCGGCCTCAGAAATTGTAGCCCAAATAAATGCTTCACAGTGTTCAAGTAACACACATCTCAACATCAACTGTTCAACGGAGACTGTGTGAATCAGACCTTCATGGTCGAATTGCTGCAAAGAAACCACTACTGAAGGACACCAATGATAAGAAGAGACTTGCTTGGGCCAAGAAATACGAGCAATGGACATTAGACCGGTGGAAATGTGTGTCCTTTGGTATGGAGACCAAATTGGAGATTTTTGGTTCCAACCGCCCTGTCTTTGTGAGTGCGGTGTGGGTGAATGGAGGTTCTCTGCTTGTATATTTCCCACCGTAAAGCATGGAGGAGGAGGTGTTTAGGTGTGGGGGTGCTTTGCTGGTGACACTGTCTGTGATTTATTTAGAATTCAAGGCACACTTAACCAGCATGGCTACCACAGCATTCTGCAGCAATACTCAATCCATCTGGTTTGGGCTTAGTGGGACTATAATTTGTTTTTCAACAGGAAAATGACTCAACACACCTCCAGGCTGTGTAAGGGCTATTTGACCAAGAAGGAGAGTGATGGAGTTGCTGCATCAGATGATTGGCCTCCACAATCCCCCGACCTCAACCAAATTGAGATGGTTTGGGATGAGTCAGACCACAGAGTGAAGGAAAAGCAGCCAACAAGTGCTCAGCATATGTGGGAACTCC
This sequence comes from Salvelinus fontinalis, assembly GCF_029448725.1. Lineage (NCBI taxonomy): Eukaryota > Metazoa > Chordata > Actinopteri > Salmoniformes > Salmonidae > Salvelinus > Salvelinus fontinalis. The sequence continues at coordinate 15,080,001 of NC_074684.1, forward strand.
TTCAAGACTGCTAGAAAAGCATTCCAGGTGAAGCTGATTGAGAGAATGCCAATGGTGTGCAAAGCTGTCAAGGCAAAGGGTGGCTATTTTGAAGAATCTGAAATATATTTAGATTTGTTTAACCCTTTTTTGGTTACTACATGATTCCATATGTGTTATTTCGTAGTTTTGATGTCTTCACTATTATTCTACAATGTAGAAAATAGTAAAAATAAAGTACAACCCTTGAACGAGTAGGTGTTCTAAAACTTTTGACCGGTAGCGTGTATATATATATACACACACACACACACACACACACACACACACACACACACACACACACACACACACACACACACACACACACACACACGTCACGGCCGTCGCTGGAGGAAGAACTGGACCAAAGCGCAGCGTGGTGAGCGTACATTACTTTTATTTTGGAATGACGCCAACAAAACAATAAACTTCACAGTCGGTTTTGTATTGTTTAAGGGCTATAGTGCCACAAACAAAGACAACTACCCACAACGAAAGGAGGGAAAAAGGGCTACCTAAGTATGGTTCACAATCAGAGACAACGATAGACAGCTGTCCCTGATTGAGAACCATACCCGGCCAAAACATAGAAACACAAAATCATAGAAAACAAAACAGAATGCCCACCCCAAATCACACCCTGACCAAACCAAATAGAGACATAAAAAGGCTCTCTAAGGTCAGGGTGTGACACACACACACACACACACACACACACACACACACACACACACACATTTGATATGTTTAGGGTGTTCAATCAAAACACTTCTTTTGACAAATGGGTAAATACTGTATGTTAGTTGTGTAGATACTCCTCTAAGAAAAGCCATGGTCCAAACCTCAAGTCTCTGTCATAACCCGTTCAAAAGTTATTGGAGAATGGCCAAAATTAGGGTGACTAAATCAATGAAGAAAAAAGTGTCAAAAATCTGGAAAATACCATTGCATCAATTAGGCTGGATGTTGTGGAAGAATTAAAAAGCTAACGGACAGTGACAGGCTCACCATTAAACTCGTCATCTTTCTTCTCGAATCTGGAGGACATAAAACATTATAGAGGAAAGATAGATATAGATTTTTAGACATGACATGTAGTATTTTCATATTTTAGTATCCGCTTTTCAAAATGTGATGTTTTTTAAAGATTTCTCACAAAAACCAGCTTTCCATTGTGAAATGACAACTGAGCACTGAGCGTACCGCAAGCGTTCTATTTTCAATGCCTTTTACATTTAACCTTTTACATTTAATTCAGTTTAAGTTATGTTAATTTAGCTTTTTGCAACCGCGGAAACAACTTTGCAGACGAACACTACAACATGTAAAATCCTCAAAAATCGCTCTGTCAACAGGTCTCGGTGCTTGTTATTGGATGTATGAATCGTGACACATGAATCGCAGCAAATTGGTTCCTTTTCAGCAGTGGTGTAAAGTACTCTAGTAAAAATACTTGAATACTAATCAAGTCGTTTTGGGGGGTATCTGTACATTACTATTTATGTTTTTGACAGCTTTCACCTCACTACTTTTCTAAAGAAAACAATGTACTTTTTACGGCATACGTTTTCCCTGACACCCAAAAGTACTCTTTACATTTTGAATGCTTTGTAAATGATGTCTGAGTGTTGGAGTGTGCCCTGGTTTGTTTAATATAAGGAATTTGAAATGTTGTATACTTTTACTTTTGATACTTAAGTATATTTTAGCAATTACATGTACTTTTTATACTTAAGTATATTTAAAAACAAATACTTTTAGACTTTTACTCAAGTAGTATTTTACTGAGTGACTTTCACTTTTACTTGAGTCATTTTCTCTTAAGATATCTTTACTTTTACTCAAGTATGACAATTGGGTACTTTTTACACCACTGCATTTCAGTCTTGTCTTTGGTCACGTTCACATTGGTCAAACAAACAAAAAACTGGTTTGGTTGACAATACAGCCTCCCACAATGCAGATGATGGCTGCAGGATGAAGTTGTTGAAAAGCAACTACAGAATTTGGGCTGAATCACAAATCACCCCTTCCCCTCAGCCTTCCATTTGAGCTTTCACGTGTGCCTTTGCCATCTGCACAAGTGTCCCAAAGCTGAGGGAGTAAAAATGATCTAGACAGCAAGGCTGCAGGTTTCAGAGTTTAGTGTTATCACAACAAGCACTGCATATATTTGGAGTTTGCACAATTTAATCCAAAAGAATGGAGTGCTTATTATGTGCCATGCTTATATGTCTGATTTCGAGACTTGACACATTTAACAGATATACTTCCCAAATTAAATGTTTAACGGTAACGGAGGTTAATATCTTGTAAAACAATTTCATTCTCGTTTTATTATTTAAAATTGGAACATGAATTGCATCGTTCAAGTCGGGAGTGTGTCCAGAAGTTAATGTGTTTATTAAAGCCCATCGTCACTCTCTGTTAAGTCATCCTTGGAGTTTCGTCACAACACTTTGGGATTCACGGCTGCAGTCACCTTTGATCACATGATTTTTGTAACGTTCAAGCAGTCGACATGTAGGCGTAAGTAAAACATTTAAAAAGTGCCCCAGAATGCTACACACTTTGAAAGACGGTGACCAACGATGGTAAAGGACTTGACAAAAGTGATCCGCTCGAATGCGTCCATGACCTTCAGAAAGGGATACTGTTTCGTGTAAACAAAACCTATCACCGCCCCCAAACCAGCCATGCATATGCACGTTGATTTCGTCTATCCACTACCCAATCATTTCCTTTTGAGTTTGGGTGTAGTAGAGTTTGCAATGTAAAACTGTCTCAAATAGAATCAAGGTCTTTGGAAAGTGTTAACAGCGCCGCATGCTGGAAATATCACGACACCACTGCTACAGGCTTATAAATACCAGTCTCAATATTGAATTAGTACTTATTGGTTTGAAATAATTGAGTTGAAATCCCAAATTCTTCTTGTTTTCATTAATCCTTTATCACATTTGCTTGAAATAATAATATTAGAAGCCATTGATTAAAAAAAATTTTTTTTGACTTTTATTTTGAAGTTGCATTTGAATACCGGAAAGAAAGGAACGGACATTTAAGCAGCGTTCCATGAATGTAAATACCAGGATTGGATCTAAGAAAGTAGGTAAACAACTCTACGCATGCCCTGTGTGCTTTGCACTCTAATAGCATAGTTCGAACTACTTTTAACTTCATAGGCTACCTTGAAAAACTGTTTTGAATACGGTCTATCTGTAGGTGTTTTTTAATGTATTTTTTTACTCAATTCAATACACTTCATTCTGAACTGAACAAAAATATAAAGGCAACATGCAACAATTTCAAAGATTTTACTGAGTTACAGTTCATATAAGGAAATAAGTCAATTTAAATTAATTTGTTACGCCCTAATCTATGGATTTAACATGACTGGGAATACAGATATGCATCTGTTGGTCAAAGATACCTTAAAAAAAGGTAAGGGCGTGGATCAGAAAACCAGTCAGTCTGTGGTGTGACGACCATTTGCCTCATGCAGGGCCACGCATATCTTTAGCATATAGTTAGTTGATCAGGCTGTTGATTGTGGCCTGTGGAATGTTGCCCCACTCCTCTTCAATGGCTGTGTGAAGTTGATGGATATTGCGGGGAACTGGAATGCGCAGTCGTACACGTCGATCCAGACAATCCCAAACATGCTCAATGGGTGGCATGTCTGAGTATACAGGCCATGGAAGAACTGGGACATTTTCTGCTTCCAGGACTGGTGTACAGATCCTTGTGACATGGGGCAATGTATTAATCATGCTGAAACATGAGGTGATGGCGGTGGATGAATGGCACGACAATGTGCCTCAGGATCTGGTCATGGTATCTCAGTGCATTCAAATTGCCATAGATAAAATGCAATTGTGTTAATTGTACGTAGCTTATGCCTGTCCATAACATAACGTTGACATCAAACTGTTTGCCAACAACGCCATACACGTGGTCTGCGGTTGGACGTACTGCGAAATTCTCTAAAATGACGTAGGAAGAACTAGTCTTCACACAGTTCGCAACGAGCCAGGCGGCCCAAACTGCTGCATATACCCTGACTCTGTTGCAAGAGAAGTGACACAATGAAATTCATGTTAGCAGGCAATATTAACTAAATATGCAGGTTTAAAAATATATACTTGTGTATTGATTTTAAGAAAGGCATTGATGTTTATAGTTAGGTACACGTTGGAGCAAAGACAGTCCTTTTTCGCAAATGCGCACCGCATCGATTATATGCAACGCAGGACACGCTAGATAAACTAGTAATATCATCAACCAAGTGTAGTTAACTAGTGATTATGATTGATTGGTTGATTGTTTTTTATCAGATAAGTTTAATGCTAGCTAGCAACTTACCTTGGCTTCTTACTGCATTCGCGTAACAGGCAGGCTTCTCGTGGAGTGCAATGAGGGGCAGGTGGTTAGAGCGTTGGACTAGTTAACCGTAAGGTTGCAAGATTGAATCCCCGAGCTGACAAGGTAAAAATCTGTCGTTCTGCCCCTGAACAAGGCAGTTAACCCACCGTTCCTAGGCCGCCATTGAACATAAGAATGTGTTCTTAACCGACTTGCCTAGTTAAATAAAGGTGTAACATTTTATTTTAATTTTTAAAATCGGCCAAATTGGTGTCCAAAAATACCGATTTCCGATTGGTATGAAAACTTGAAATCGGCCCTAATTAAATCGGCCATTCCGATTAATCGGTCGACCTTTATTCTGGATACACACGGTAAACTGAGCGTGACAAACCCAGCAGCGTTGCAGTACTTGACACAAACCGGTAAGCCCGGCACCTACTGTACTACCATATCCCGCTCAAAGGCTTAAAAATCCTTCTTTAACCTGTCTCCTCCCCTTCATCTATACTGATTAAAGTGAATTTAACAAGTGACATCAATAAGGGATCATAGCTTTCACATTGACTTGCCTGGTCAGTCCATGTCATGGAAAGAGTTCTTAATGTTTTATATTAATGTTCGCCACTCCCCGCCCCCATCTCTGAATTCAGACTGACCTGGAATTTGATTTAAATGGAATTTACAGGGAGAGGGAATTGAATTTGTGGAATTAACCCCAACCCTGCTATATTTTAACTTTTATTTAAAGCTTTTTCATAAAACTGTCCCATTTTCATGTCAGATGCTCCAGCACAATCCTCAGACCATTGTTTGAAATGTTTATGTAGTTCTAATTTCTGGAATAGGCTTCAAATCCAGGATAAAATATTACTGTGTCATATGATTGGCAAAACACAGGGCCCTAACCTGAGGTAGATAAACCCAATGGATAATATTGTTGCATTCCCATTACCTAGCAATCAATTATTACACCACAGAAAATTGCATGCAAACCTTCTGGTTGACTGTTTTTGTTGAAATCAGATGGAGCTTCCACCCCACGAAGGATCGGTACTCTCTGTGGTTGACATGCACACAGGTGGAGAGCCTTTGCGCATTATCCTTAGTGGTTACCCAGAGGTTAAGGGCGAGGGTGTGCTATCCAAACGACGCTACGTGAGAGAGCATCTGGACTACCTACGGAGAGTGTTGATGTTCGAACCAAGAGGACACTATGACATGTACGGAGCCCTGGTCGTGGAGAGTGAGATACCTGAAGCCGACTTGGGGGTTCTTTTCATGCACAACGAAGGTTACAGTACCATGTGTGGCCACGCAGTCATCGCTCTTGGGAGGTTCGCTGTAGACTACAAACTTGTTCAAGAGCCAAGGTCGCCAGAGACGCAGGTGAATATACACTGTCCATGTGGCCTGGTTAAGGCATTTGTGGAGTACTCCAATGGTAAAACCGGAGGTGTGAGGTTCCACAGTGTTCCAGCGTTTGCATTTGCAACAGGTAAGTTACATTCTTTGCTATCAAGCATTTCAATACATAGTAATATTGCATATAGAGTTGCAATGAGGAAAATATGCATCTGTGTTCTGTAGAATACAAGGTATCACCATCTCAAATTACTTTACACTGCTGGCTGCCTTTGGCTATCAACGCTAAATCTCTTTTTGTCAGATGTAATTGTTGCTGTGCCTGGGCATGATGAAGTCACTGTTGATATAAGCTACGGAGGAGCATTCTACGCATTTGTAAGTGCAGAGCGATTTGGCCTGGACATCAACAAGTCCAAGACCAGGGATCTGGTGGATGCAGCTACTGCAGTGACCAACTCTGTCAAATCTCAGGTAAAGATTTGTTCTAGCCCAACTGTACATTTGCAGTTTAATGGCCACTCAATGTTCACCTCAATGTCCTAAATCCTTCAACCTAGGAGATTAATAACCCTGTGAATGTGTGGTTCCCCTAGGTAAAACTGCACCACCCAACCAGTGAGGACCTAGCCTTCCTCTATGGCACCATCCTCACGGATGGAAAAGATGCCTATTCCCAAGAGCCCACTGCTAACATGTGTGTGTTTGCAGATGCCCAGGTACAACTAACTTTAAATCCTGCCACGGTACAGTAGCCTTCAACAGAAGCCACTGTAAATGATACCTATGCTACCGGTCATATCACCATATGATTTGAAGTAAGGTTTAAAAGAAAAGATAAACATTGGAGAGAAGTAGACAGTGATTTGTAAATAAGTCCTTTGATATTCAAATTAGAAGAGTTCAAGTTAACTGCAACTATAGCAAGACTTCTTTCATTAATGTGGTCTGATTTTGTTTCCTTTTTGGTTCTCTGACACGTCACATGGGCTAGGTGGACAGAAGCCCTACAGGTTCAGGGGTCACTGCCCGTGTGGCTCTCCAGTACCATAAAGGCCTCATCCAACTCAACCAGACTAGGACCTTCCAGAGCGGGGCCACAGGATCTCTGTTCACTGGCAAAGCTGTTCAGGTACTAGGGCTGTCTCCAATATCTTTTCATGCCTCTCAAAGCCTTTTTGGAAGTTTTCAATTAAGCTTGGTTTCATTAACACAATGATATCTCAAAATGTATGATTTGTCTTGTTATATTGATATTAATTTCAGGATAGCAGAAGGTCTGTATGCACTATGCAGACGTGATAGTGCAGCAGGTGCAGAGGAGCAAATAAGAGCATACTGTACATGGGGGGAGAAATACTGATAACTGCGTCTTTGCAAAACACAGCATTTTGATCGAAGGCCACTGACTTGTTGCTGCTTTCTGCAGTTGACATTGCTGAACAATTGGTGCAAAGATATTTGACACACAAAAGCTTACCCCAAAACTAGTACAATAATCGTATGGTAAACTCAGTTTTATGCATATTCTATTTAAAGCATAAACAAAGTTCTATAATTGTCTACCTGGAATGCACCCAATTAATTCTCTCTCCATTTTGCACAGGACACCACATGTGGAGACTTCAAGGCTGTGGTGGTTGAGGTGGCTGGCAGAGCACACTACACTGGCGTGGCCAGCTTTGTGCAGGAAAGTGACGACAAGCTAAAACTTGGTTTCCTGCTGAAATAGGAGCAGCTACCAGTGTCCACAACAACTTTTGAGTGCATCTCCATCCAAGCAAAGGACCATATCAGATTACAAATAATTTGTAAAAAAAATAGTTTTTTAAACATCTCTCGTTGAAGGCCTATGTGGCATCAGTAATGATCATAAATATTGTATGTACTGTATGCAGAGTCTGACATGAGCCTCCACAGTTTTGTGAAATGGCAGACAAGGCTGTTGGAATTCCCTCAAACATCTGCATGGTTAAGGTCAACTTCCATGAGCAGGTGTCCAATATAACAAAGTTTGTTCCGGTCCTGTAGTGGTCGTAAAGTCAGTATTTTTAAGGAAACAATGTCTCAGATTTATTGGATATTTGAGGATTGGGTTTTGATTTCAGTCATGCCAGTCATCGCCTGGTACACAGTGATGGGAGAGCTGTGACACACTGGTCTGGACAGGAGTCAGTTTGTTGGTGCAATATACACAAAACATTTTGAACTTTGATTCTCTCAAACATTTTTTCCCCCTAGGGGTTGAGACCTCCTGCTGTTTGTATTTGAAAATCCAACAGTTGTATTGGATGAAAAAACACATCCCCCTTCATTACCAATGCATTGTGCCTACAACATCGGGAAGACCATGTGTTTGATACCATTCCACTCCAGCCATTTCCACGAACCCGTCCTCCCCAATTAAGGTGCACCAACCTACGGTATGCACACTTTAAAGCGTCTGATAAATGGAATATATTATTATAAACCACACCCCCATGACAGAATCACATTTCCTATGAGGAGGAAAACTGGTGAAATCAGTCAGTTCAGCCTCCCTTTAAGGCACATATGTCAGAGTCAAGGCCCGCGGGCCACATCCGGCCCGCGAGAAGGTTTTTTACGGCCCCTGGGATGATCTTGATTTATTATTAGAACCGGCCCGCAGACCGCAGCAAGCCGGCAGCCCGCAGATCTTTTACACGCACCAATACTACATTTCCCACAATGCAACGGTGACGCACCGAGCAGTAGGCTGCTTCATTTCAATATTTATTGGCACAGCAGTCGTCAGCATCATAGTAAAATTAACTTTCAGATACCCATCAAAAATGGCAAAACGGAAGGTGGACACTGAGAACCGGGGGTTTCAAACAAGGTGGGAGTCGGAGTATATGTTCACGGAGGTAGCTGGAAAACCTGTGTGTCTTCTGTGTGGAGAAAGTGTGGCGGTACTGAAAGAGTATAATCTGAGACGACATTATGAAACGAAACACGCAGACAAAAACAAGAATATGGACATGGAACAAAGGCTACAAAAGGCAGAGGAATTAAAACGAGGCCTCAAATCTCGACAGGCTCTGTTCAAAAAAGCCAAATCACAAGGCCAGGCTGCTGTCAAGGCCAGTTTTATTTTGGCAGAAGAGATCGCTAAATCAGCCCGGCCATTTACGGACCATGAAAGAGAAGCTCTCTACCAGTGCGTTCCCGAGCGCACAGTTGGCTGATAAAATAGGTATGCTTGCCGCTGACTTTCGACGCCGATTTGCTGACTTTGAAGCACAAAAAAGCAGGTTGGAACTGCTCAGTAACCCATTTGCTGTTGACGTGGAAAGCTCACCACCAAACCTCCAAATGGAGTTGATTGACCTCCAATGCAATGATGCACTGAGGGCAAAATATGCGGCAGTGGGTGCTGCGGAGTTCGCCCGTTTCCTCCCCGACACAATGCCCCAGCTGCGCATCCAGGCTGCTCAAACGTTGTCTATGTTTGGCAGCACATACCTGTGTGAACAACTGTTTTCTTTGATGAACCTGAACAAAACATCACACAGAAGTCGACTTACTGCTGAACACCTCCACTCAATTCTGAGGATTTCCTCAGCTCAGAGCCTTACCCCGAACATTGATGAACTTGTGGAAAAGATGGGACACCACCAAGTATCACCCTCAACCTCAAACAAGTGAACATTACTGTGCAATCACATATTTAGAGTTTTTACTCAGTTCAAGTTTAAAAGTTAAAGTTTAATATTTGTTTTCACTGCATGTTACTTCTCCTTAAACAAAGTGTTGTTTTTGATTAATAGATTTTTGCACTTTATTTTATTGTATTTCAATCCAATTATATTTTAAAAATATTTCAGTTGAGTGGATGATAGAAAATTGCTATTATTGTTTTTTTCTTTGAAGTAAATTTAGCCCACTTTTGCTAAAATAGAAAATATAGGCTACTGATGGTGCCTTGAATACCGGTTTCTTTCATTTAATGTTCATGTTATGGGGATTTTTATATAAAGGAAATTTGTCTTTTGTGTCTGTTGAAAATTAAAGATTACTGACAGAGCCATAAGAAAATATTGCTGTATTTATCTGATCATATTGGAATATATTTGTTAGGTTTTCAGTAGGTTCAATTAGGTTCACTAGACTACATGCGTCATTTAAAATTTTTTCAATGAACATTCGAACAGTCCGGCCCTCGGCTTGTAGCTAAATTTTTTATTTGGCCCTCCGTCCATTTGACTTTGACACCCCTGCTTTAAGGTGATGTGCAAATCAATGTTAGTGTCGCGCTACACAGCCAAGGTGGAACATATTGGGTAATATCACATATTGGCCTCAAGATGGTGCTATAGAAACATTTTCTGCTAAAGTAGTCAAGTGACTATGAAGGAGGCTGATTGTCATTTAAAAAAAATATGTATCCATTCATAGACACATTTAGCTGTGATTGGGAATGTTATTTTCACCTTGATTTGAAATAAAAATACCACAACCTGCATCTTTTTCCCCATTTATTAACTTCAGCTCCATCATAAAATGGAAGGCCAGATTTAAATTATAGAAGCCCAATGGAGGTATCTCAAATTGTGAAAGAGAATTTGCCACACAGTTGAACTGTGGAGGAGGGCACTCCTGTGAAAGGAAATCATGGTTGAGTAGTATTGCATTGACTGAATATGGTTTTAAATTAATTACAACATGAAATATGGGGGGGAACAACATTGTATTAGAGTCTGATATGAGCGTCCACAGTTTTGTGAAATGGCAGACAAGGCTGTTGGATAACAACAAAGTATTTTCCTGTCCTGTAATTATTCACTCAGATCCTTGGTTACGTTGGGCGTTAATGATCTAGAAAATCACCACATACAAAATTCCCCATTCCAGCAGGAAAAAAAGTGAAACAGTTTGTCCACTCTGTAAAATGTCCTCTTAATGTCAACTATAGTTGATCAACATACATCTTCCACTGGTTTTGGATTTCTCTTCCAAGTCCAAATGCCGTTCCAACACCCAGCCTTGAAAAATTGTTGTGTTTCCTGTACATTTCAGTCTGCCCAATGACTCTGCCATTAAACACAGCATGAATAGTGTCTGTTCAAGCATGAATGAGCATGCTCCAGCATGAATTTGGGGGTTGTTTAGTGAAGCTATAATGTCATTGGAATCAATTCCATCCAGACATAGAATATGTTTCCACAGGTTACATGGGCTATAAAGGTGTATATATCAGATGAGGTCTGAGCAAATAGTGACTTTCCACAGCAGTCGTGGGGCCTCATTTATAAACCGTGCGTATGTACAAAATATACCCCAAAATGGGTGCGTGCCAGTTCACGCATAAAAATGTAACTTGAACTGAGAATGTGCTCTCCTCGTCGCTAACTTTAGACCAAGCGTACGTACATCTGCTAGTGGTTGAAATATTGTATTGCAACCAAGTATTTTCTCCAAATGGCGATATGACAAGCATATTCATAAAGAACTGGAAAACATATTAACAAGAATGCAGCCATTTGCCATTAGTGAGAAGAGCGAAAATCCCTTTTCATTTTAGAATCCAAAATAATTAGACATCGGAATCTTTTCCTATTTATTTTCATAACCATTGTAGAATATATTCCTCAACTTTTCCGGCCGTGATGGGTTCATATTCCCGAAGGACATAGAACAAATTACCATGCGCATCTGCCATTTCATTGGACCTAGAAGCCTAGTAAACAGATAGGCTATATGTTTTGCAATATTTTAGGGAGCGCGGTTTATAATACCGACATACAGATCTTTTACAATGAAATAGGCCTACTGTAATTGCCTAATTTTTTGTCAGCCTGCTCTACAATGTTTTACAATTCGAACTGGCAATCCATCATATTTGTGCTCCTCAGTTGGTAGAGCATGGCGTTTGCTACGCCATTTCAGTGGGTTCGATCCCCAGAACCATTCATACATGAAATGTATGCACGCATTAAAGTAGGATTGGATAAAAGCGTCTGCTAAATGGCATATATTAATTTTAGTATATTTAGGTTGTGAGGAAAAGTCGATGCAAAACATTTTTGAATTAAAACGTTCTGCTGAAGGCTCCACGACAATTTGCCATTGTTTTCTCTTACAGACACTGACAGTGCTTTTCCAGATACAGCATAAATTATTGCTAAAGATTAAAACATTCTGCCAACATAGTAAATAGACCGGTAGTTTATTCAAAATAATAGACAGTATGGGCAGGCTGACGTTTTTCTTGTGCGATACGAGCGCGACATCATTGCCTATTTAATCTGAGTCTATACCAAGGGAGGAAATAGAAACCCAATAATCTATTGATAAAGTAAATATCGAACAACAATTCGTATTTTGCCTGCCGTGGCCTAATGCCAATAGTTCCAAATTATACAGTAAATAACGGCCGTTATTGTCCTCATGTCACGACAGGTCTGATTTATAAATCTCAATATTTTTGTACGTGTGCTGACTTCTCAGAAATGGTGCACGCAGGAATTGTGTGAAATTTACGCAACGGTTATAAATGACGCCCCAGGTGAACTCCACACGATAGTGTTCAGTCCATCCTCCCATTTTGATACATTCTGAAATACAAATAACACGCGTTGTCAGAGGCCTCTTCCTGGTTTTAGTAAACTTCTTCCACCTCAAACTCTGTTTATTTGGTTATTCATTTCCAGACAAACGTCTATATCCATTTTATCCTTCTTGTCCATCTTGGGGGAAGAACAGTAGACTACCTTGCAACATTCACTATCCTGGGTCACATTCATCAATTGCTCCTATTGTCACATAGTAGCAAAGTTTTCAATGGAAGTGGTGCCTCCTACAGACCTCAAAAGGTTAACAGCCTGACATGTCTCAAAATGTTTCAGAACTTTATACTGTGATGAGTGGAACCGTGGTTTTACGTTTCTCTGAGTCTGTTGGGTCAAGAATGTGCACTCCCAACGTTTGCCACCGGATGACAGTATAGGCCAAAAGGAGAGGTGAAGCAGCCTGTGGATGGCTGGGTTGTCTTGAGTTGATAGGCTTGTGAAATGGACAGTGGGTGGATCAAAGGATGGAGGGCTGGGCAGGGGGCCGGACCTCTCAGAAGTTGAGCTTGGTGACTGGCCGCTCCCTGCCAGTATCTGGCTGGCTGTTGATGCGCTTGCGGTTGCGTTTCATCTTGGACAGGTCCTTGTCGAAGACCTCGCCGGAGCGCAGTGCCGACACCAGGTCGTCAAACTCTCCGCCGTCGTCCTCGCCGCTGGCCTTCGCTTTCCGTGCCTTCCGCTCCTTCTCTCTCTGCTCCTTCAGCTGAGAGAGAGAGAGAGACAGAAACGTAGGGTAGATGGAAATATGGAGAGATCATGACAGGAAAGACATGGGGGAAGAAAAAGGGCTATTGCTATAAAGGTGTAACGACAACAGCTGATGTGATATTTTTCAAAAAGCGCCTAATTTCCTCCTGTCAACCTTGTGTTCTGCATATTGACTACGCTCCACGTCTCAGTCAAACTGGCATTAAACATTCCAATACGATCTTGAGCCATGGGAAGTGTTAGATTGTAGCTGGTTTAGCCATTGTCGAGTGTGTTCACAAGCAAATGGAGCCAAGAGCAAGGCTTGTATCAGCAGTGGCACCATATCCAGCCCAATATCCTGATGAAAAAGACTGATGTCCAAGTATTCTGTGCATGACGCACATTTCTTAATCTAATTGAGCATTTTATCTGATTTCTGTACTTGAATGAAAGGACATCAGGATTTTTGCCAGATGAACAGGTTGAAGGACTCAGAGGGAAAGCTGATTTTGGATGGGACCAATCTTTCCCATTAATCTGAAATGTATCCCTACAGATCTCTCCTAATGCATGTTATGCAATCTAATCAGCAAAAGGCATGGAATATGAAATTGGTTAGACTCAAGACCTCTTTTGAGGTACGAAAATGTAAAATCTGAAAATTGCCCTGGTGACATATCTGATGTAATCAAAATGTCATTATTGGTTGTGATAATGTGATGATGTTCACCCTTACAGCTGTAACTTAAATCCATAATGAAATGAGGTTGCGATCTTCAGCACTAAATGCGACATCAAAAGAGCACACAGATATTGAAATAAGGGAGAATTGTCAGGGGAAATCTTAATGAAATTCAGGACTAGCAGGTATGTACACACCTGAGTTTCCATTTTTGCCCTGCGCTCCTCCTCATCCTTGCGCCGGCGCATATTCTCATTTTCCTGACGCGCCTCAGCAAACGACCCCAGAAACTGGTCGAAGATGCCAAAGAACTCATCCGGCTGCATCTTCCCGGCATCTTCACCAAAATGCTTCACCGCCCTCAGGAACTTTGGGATTGAGAAGAGATTAACTAAAACATTCACTGACCCTAGAACAGTTTTTTTACTGCAACCACCTCTGACCCGAGAAAAATGTGTGCATACATCCATTTCTGGCTATATGTTGTGATTTTTAAGTACGGCTATTTCTGGTAGTGTGTATATAGTTATTTCTGATCCACACAAGCATTTGTTCTTGGCCAAACATTGGTTTACATTACCACTGAGAGCATTGTAGAAGAAAGGTGATTATATTGACCGGAGATGAAATGAGAGCATATTGACCATAGTAGTATATACTGTATCTATATCAGAGCATTTCCCAAACCGTGTTTAAATCATAGTGTGACCTGCGTTCCCAGAGGATGTTACTCCAGAATCAACAACAGTGCCATTACGGCAAACCGTTTATCAGCTTTATGGTGCAGCAACAGGGCCAAAATACAGGCCAGTGCTAAGGCTTTGCAACCAACCAACGCAAGCACAGACACACACAGAACAACTACTAGACAGACATAATGTCATTTATTCAGGACAACAACAACAACAACTGTAGCCACACAGAACCATCACCCATCACAAACAACTGCATTGAGGATAGCTTGCAAAAACCAAAAGGACAAAACAAGTCCTAACCATGTAACCATGAGTAAATTTTTGTGGGTTAGAAAATTGAGAACATTGCAGATTCTCCAGACGTATAACGACAGTAAATGAGTCTGTAGTAATGTCAGCTCCTTTACTTTGACCCACTACCCTTGATTCTATGTGTTTGGTGTCATATTATTAACACGTCATTAAAAGAAGGAAGGAAGCCTTCTAATGCTAGGGTTTGAAAACAACAAACACAACAACGACAGTGGCGGTTAGGGTCCTGTTCTGCTGTAAAACAGTGATGTCCTGCTCCCTTGGTAGCGGAGCAGCAGCAAGGCTTTGAAGCCCTCATTAACTTACATTTCATGTGCTACTGATTACAGCTGGTGAACCTGGGCCTAGGGCAGAAATGAGAACTGGGTGCGTGTGTGTTTGTCGTAGTGTATGGGGTGAAGTGGGGGGCACCGTTAACTTTGCTCTTCCTACTATGCCTTTGATGCGAGTTCATCACTGCCATATGAGGCATGCAACGCCACAGGTGCCGGTGGGTGGTGTGATGGGGTTGGGGGAGAGGGGAATTTTGTGTCTGTTTGGGTCCGGTGTATATGGCTCACTACAACTAGAGATATTCTGTGGCCTGAGGATCTGCACAGCACCACCTAAACATATTTAACATCTGAGAGCAAACATTAACCCTCTATAGCAAAAAGTGCACAATTCTGCATGTTATATAAAAATGCAACAGTTTAATTGGAGCCAGAGCCAGCATTGTCAGGCGTGTTTCCTCTCCCAGTCTCCTGAGGCCCCCTAGGGACCAATAATAAAGCCAGTGGCGGCAGCACAGGAAGCTCCCAGCATGCTGTGTGCTGATGTTACTCTCACACCTCGCAGGGGGTGGCCAGGGGGTCACGGAGGCCTGTTTAAAAAGCTACTGTACCTTGTGAGGAAACTGAGGCAGCCCTAATCTGCTGCGCACACGGCACGCATACAAACTCCCCTAACACAATCAGAGACTAAAGACTGCCACAGGCAGATACTCAGATAGGCATGGACAGGGAAGCACAGCTTTTTAGACTCCCACATGGCCCTATAAAAACACACACACACTCACCAGCTCTTTGGCCTCGGTGAGAGAATCCTCCACATCCGAGAAGCTGAAGCTGGCCACAGTGATGAACTGGCTCACCACTAACACAAACTTATCCCCCACCTCCTGGGGCCGCTTCTTCTGGAACTCCAACTCCTGACAGAGCGAAAGAAAAGGACAGAGAGAGACAGAGAGAAAAAATGAGTGACAGAGCTGAGGGGAAGAAATTTGTTCACCCATTGTTTGCTTACTTTACCTTTTAATAATTAGAAGTGATATCCCTAGAATTCCAGTCTACTTTTCCAATTGCTCTGTTCAATTTGCTCTCAAGCAAAACAATCTCTTGCTTTAGGTCTGACAATGATGTGGACTATGATACCTGGGAGAATATTCAGTGGTTCCCTTGGTGGCAGGATAGTCCACATCAGGGTTGCTACTGACTACAGCTATTATTACTTCAATTTCAATTCCAGTCAATTCAGAAAGTACACTGAAATTCCAATTAATTCTCATCAATGCTTTTCACTGAGGAAAATGTGGAATTGGAATTTGGTGTACTTTCTGAATTGACTGGAATGTAAATAGAATTGACCCCAACCTAATCCACATACCATTGGGAGTGACGTACTATGAATTGAGAAAACAATCATAGAGACCAAGAGAAAGAAAATAAGAGAAAAAAGGAAAAGGGTCATGAATGAGGAAAATGTGTGGATTGGTAGAAAAAGCGATGACAGCAAGGGAATTAGGATGAAGACCGGACCAATTACTGTACTCACACTCTCAACGTTTTTCAAGCCACTGCGCAAGTTATTGATTTCCTTTTCCAGCTCAGTCATGCTACAGTGAGAGAGAGAGAGAGAGAAAGAAAGAGAGGTTAAATCCTCAAGAGAGCTCTTCAATTGCAAAGTTCAATTTCTTAACTTTCAAACTTGTTCTCACAAAATCACACTACCAACTCAGAGTTTTTCACATCCATGGTGTTAGCCTAATTAGAACTGTTTCAATCTAGAAATACAGTGTAGTGAAAAAGCATTTGACCACTTTCTAATTTTCTCTATTTAGTTATATTTTTGATACTGAATTTTATCAGATCTTCCACCAAAACCTACAATTAGATAAAGGGCAGCGGAGTTGACAAATAACAAAAATGTATACATTATTTATTTATTTAACAAAGTTATGCAACACCCAATTCCCGTGTGGAAAAATTAATTGCCCCCTTACACTCAATAACTGGTTGTACCACCTTTAGCTGCAATGACTGCAACCAAATGCTTCCTGTAGTTGTTGATCAGTCTCTCACATCACTGTGGAGGAATTTTGGCACACTCTTGCATGCAGAACTGCTTTAACTCAGTGACATTTGTAGGTTTTCAAACAGGAACTGCTCGTTTCAAATCCTGCCACAAAATCTCAATTGGGATTACGTCTGGATATTGACTAGGCCATTCCAAAACTTCAAATGTGTTGCTTTTTAGCCATTTGTGTGTTTCGGATCATTTGTCTTGCTGCGCTTCAGCTTTAGCTCACAGACAGATGGCCTGACATTCTCCTGTAGAATTCTCTGATACAGAGCAGATTTCATGGTTCCTTCTATTAAGGCAAGTCATCCAGGTTCTGGGGCAGCAAATCATTCTCAAACCATCACACTACCACTGCCATGCCTGAACATTGGTATGAGGTTCTTTCTGTGGAAGGCTGCGTTTGGTTTTGGCCAGACATAATAGGACCAATCCTGTCCAAAACGTTGACTCAAGTTTGCCAAAAAAGCACCTGGAAGCACCTGGATGATCATCAAGACTCAAGTTCTATGGCCAGATGATTGAAAAGTATAACTTTTTGGACGACATGGGTCCCATTATGCCTGGCAAAAACCAAACACTGCATTCCACAGTAAGAACCTCATACCAATGGTCAAGCATAGTGGTGGTAGTGTGATGGTTTGGGGATACTTTGCTGCCTCGGGTCCTGGACGACTTGTGTGTGGTGTGGTCTTGCAGAACACTGCTCACGAGTTCTATGAGTGAATGAGGAAAAAAACACTTTTTGTATGTTTCTACTACACACAGTCACGTGGAATGACATCAGTGAGTGTGTGTGTGTGTGTGTGTTTGCTCAAAAGAGCCATTAATTCATATATCTACAATTGAAGCATTGTGGAGTGCAACTGATCCAATCACACAAACACATCCGTTCCTCTGGGCTAAAAGACATAGCACATGTTTAGATGACGCAAGGCTGACTCATAGGCTCAATAGTAAAAAAAGCCCATTCACTGACACACGCTGATGATACATTCAAACTTATCCACTACAATCGCCCCTCGCCTCATTAACTTACTACAATGAAAGCTGTGCTGGGGGTATAGCTTATATATACAACAGCTGCAGTGCCTTCAGAAAGTATTCTAACCCCTTGACTTTTTCCTCATTTGTTGTGTTACAAGGCGGGATTAAAATTGATACAATTTTCCATTTTTTCTCAACTATCTACACAAAATACTCTAATGTCAAAGTAGAATAAATATATATATTATATATTATATTATATATATAATATATTATATATATTTATATATATATGAAAAATAAAACACTAATATGTTCAACACCCTGAGTCAATATGTTAGAATCCCCTTTGGCAGTGATTACAGCTGTGAATCTTTCTGGGTAAGCGTCTAAGTGCTTTGCACAACTTAATTGTACAATATCTGCACATTATAAAAAAAATTTAATCCTTCAAGCTCTGTCAAGTTGGTTGTTGATTATTGCTAGACAATAATTTTCAGATAAATTGGCTTGAAAATCTAACTAAGTAAAAACTAGGCCACTCAGGAACATTCCATGTCACATTGGTAAGCAACTCCAGTGTATATTTGGCCTTGTGTTCTAGGTTATTGTCCCGCTGAAAGGTTAATTTGTCTCCCAGTGTCTGTTGGAAAGCAGACTGAACCAGGTTCTCCTCTTGGATTTTGCCTGTGCTTAGCACTATTCCGTTAATGTTTATCAACAACAACAAAAAACAGATCTAGTCCTTGCCGATGACAAGCATACCCATAACATGATGCACCACTATGCTTGAAATATGAAGAGTGGTACTCAGTGATGTGTTGGATTTGCCCCAAACAAAACTCTTTGTATTCAGGACGCAAAGTTAATTTCTTTCAAAGTTTTACTTTAGCGCCTTATTGCAAACAGGATGCATGTTTTGGAATATTTGTTGTTGATCCATCCTCATTTTGTTCCTATCACAGCCATTAAACTCTAATTGTTTTAAAGTCTCTATTGGCCTCATGGTGAAATCCCTTAGCCGTTTCCTTCCTCTCCGGCAACTGAGTTAGGAAGGTCACCTGTATCTTTGTAATGACTGGGTGTATTGATACACCATCCAAAGTGTAATAACCACTAACTTCACCATGATCAAAGGGATATTAAACGTCTGCTTATTTTCTTCTTTTTTTTTAATCGACCCTTCTTTGTGAAGCATTGGAAAACCTCCCTGGTCTTTGTGGTTGAATCTGTATTTGAAATTCACTGCTCGACTGAGGGACCTTACAGATAATTGTATATGTGGGGTACAGAGATGAGGTAGTCATTAATTATTTTTAGTTAAACACTATAATTGCACACAGAGGGAGTCCATCTAAGATATTATGTGACTTTTTATGCACATTTTTACTCATGAACTTATTTAGTCCAGCCATAACAAAGAGGTGGAATACATTTCAGCTTTTCATTTTTTATTAATTTGTACAAAAATCGAAAAACCTAATTCCACTGACATTATGGGGTATTGTGTGCAGGCAATTTTAAATGCAGGCTGTAGCACAACAACATGTGGAAAAGGTCAAGGGGTGTGAATACTTTCTGAAGGCACTGTACATGATCAAATCGAACTGTGGTGAGGCGTTTTGGACATGTGGCCATTATAGCACAGAGTCTGCCTTAGCATTAGTACACATGCTATGTCAGGACTTTGAAAGCAAGTCAAATTGTGTTTCTGTTTTGCTGTCATTAGTGTTAATGTTTTGTTGTCATTAATATTGGTGTTGACGTACATTTTGGTATTGTTGTCATTCGCTAACCTTGTTATTTTTAGTAGTTTATTATTATTACTACCGTAGGCCGTACTTGACAGCCAAAAGCTGAATTACAGTACACAAAAACAAACAAGTAACTTAGACAAAAACAATTTTAAAATCATTAAGTCAGTCAGGACAGGAGCTGAAGGATGGTATTGAGAGCAGAGGAAGCGTTGATGTCTGAAGTCGATCAGAGACAGTCAGGTCGACAGCCGGTGCAACGCACCTCACCGTCCCCCCACGTCCTCCTGGCTCTGCCTTTGTAGATGGTTAGCTGGCTAGCCACTTCTTTCCACTAACACTTTGTAGCACCCACTTGAGTGATGCTACACAGAGCCATGTATTTAGAAATAAATTAATGGATCTGATGCTACTTATGCAGACACAAAGGCGCTGGAAGATCACAACACCATTTTTATGGTCAGAGTAGCTTTGTAGCTCAGTTGGCAGAACAACAGCGCTTGTAATGCCAGGGAGGTGGGTTCGATTCCCAGGACCACCCATACATAAAATGTATGCAGGCATGACTTTAAGTCGTTTTGGATTAAAGCTTCTGCTAAATGGTATTTACACAGAGTACAAAACATTAAGAAAACCTTCCTAATATTGAGTTGCACCCCTCCCTTTTGCCCTCAGAACAGCCTCAACTCGTCGACGCATGGATTCTACAAGGTGTAGAAAGCGTTCCACAGGAATGCTGGCCCATGTTGACTCCAATGCTTCCCACAGTGGTGTCAAGTTGGCTGGAGGGCTATTCTTGATACACACAAGAAATTGTTGAGTGTAAATTGCCCAGCAGCATTGCAGTTCTTGACACTCAAACCGGTGTGCCTGGCACGTACTACCATACTCTGTTCAAAAGGCATTTAAATCTTTTGTCTTACCACTGAATGACACACATACACAATCCATGTCTCAATTGTCTCAAGGCTTAAAAATCCCTCTTTAACCTGTCTCCTCCTCTTCATCTACACTGGTTGTGGATTTAACAAGTGACGTCAATTTGGGATCCTAGCTTTCATCTGGATTCACCTGGTCAGTCTATGTCATGGAAAGAGCAGATGTTCATAAGTTTTGTACACTCAGTGTATATACAGTATTATATTAGCTTATCTTCACTAATCATCTCCACCTTTAAGGAAAATGCTAAGTAAACATTCTGAACAACTGTTCCCCTTAATCTCAGTTGGCAGCATTGAGAAGTGAGAAGTGTGCTGAAGTGTGCTGTAGCAGTGTATACAATGGCTTGTATGACCTACAGGGTGAATGTTAACTCAATGGGACTGATAGACCACTGAAAACCATTTCCTAAAGACATTTAATGAGAGTATACAACAAGGGCCCATAGATCTAAACACTGGAGAGCTGTACATGTGGAGGGTGTCTTTGTGGTTCGACCTACTTGACTTTAGCGGCTTCCGGCACACTCTGCAGATCCTCCTGGAACATTAGGACTTTGGGGTACTTCTTCTCCAGGATGGTGATCAGGTAGTGGAGGAGGGTGATGTTCCTGCATAGGCATAGACAATAGATACTTGCAGCACTAGTACCACAGCATGGGTCACATATGCACACACCCATATAATGACACCACTCCATACAACACATGCAAACAGGTTGCTTCATAGAGCGTATCACTACAGCGAACTCATCACACTCGTAATTTTAATTACAGCTCTTCATCTTACTTGTCTATGCTCGACTTTGTGTCTGCGATCTTGTTGAGCGAGGACACTTTGAAGCCATAGGCATTGCCCCTCTGGCCTTTGTTCATGTAGTTCCCAAAGGCCAGCACCACCTCCAGCAGCTGCTTCAGATTGCGGCTGTGCAGCACCTCTTTGGAGGCCTTGATCAGAGCTGAGGAGCGAAGAAACAAAAAAGACATCTGAACTGTAGGGTACTTCACAGTGGAGCTCATTGTGAGTTGTTGAGTTTTATTATGTAAGGGCTTGCCAAGAAGCCTAACACCATCACACACACCTTCTACTTTGGGTTTGATCCCTGCAATCGTCTCTGCAAACTTCTTTTTGAAGTACAGCGACTGTAGCTTCTGTTGGTAGTGGTTTATCCTTCGAGCAAAAGAGAAAGAGAGATGGATTATTAAAAAGTGCAAAAAAAAGTAAGCAAAAGAAATTGATATGTCCTGAAAGGTTGGGAAAAAGTCAGATATAGGATACAAAATTGCCCAGGTCACATTGGAAACATGACAAGATCTTGTTAGCTAAGTCAGAAAAAAGAATGAAGAAGCCCTCATCCCTATTGATATGGTCGGACAACCATCTCGGCGTTGGCTGGCTAGACGTGAAACACTAAGATGGATTGTTGAAGGAAGGCAGAGCAAACATGGAGCGACCCATTTGGCTGAACTCATCACTAGGGCGTCGCTATCCACACTTCAGTGCCGGGGGGGTCGCCTTGGCTACAGGGCTCTCAGAAACCAAAACATTAGTTGGACTCTGTTTGAAGGACAAAGCCAGTTCCTGGAAAGAAGCACCCCGCGTCTCCAACCACAGGATGGGGAAAAACGCTATTACACAATTCATTTTTATGGTGTCTAATAAAGACGGAGTGTAGTTTCCATGGGCATGTGCTCCTTGTTTGTTTTATGATTCCCCCGACTGGGACATGAGGCTGTTGTGCATCTATGACGAGTTTCCTGTTTGGGTTGATAACATATTGATGAAGAAAGAGTGTCGTTCTTGTGGTTATATCCAACACAGTTAACAGTAAGCCTGGGAATTGCCGGGGACTTCACAATATTATCACGATACTTAGGTGCCGATACGATATGTATTGCAATTAAGAGTCTCACAATTTTCTTTGTATTTCAATTAAATACTGCGGTTTAATTGCGATTTGGTGTTCCAAACATAATGCTCACTATATGTATGCTGCAGAGAGAGAAGAGAGAGCATGAGAAAACAAGTTTTGAACAGTCAGGGAAATACACTATACAGTATATACAAAAGTATATGACACCCCTTCAAATTAGTGGATTCGGCTATTTCAGCCACACCCGTTGCTGATGGTGTATAAAATTGAGCACACAGCCATGCAATCTCCATGGACAAACATTGACAGTAGAATGGCCTTACTGAAGAGCTCAGTGACTTTCAACGTGGCACCGTCATAGGATGCCACCTTTCCAACAAGTCGTTTGTCAAATTCCTGCCCTGCTAGACCTGCCCCGGTCAACTGTAAGTGCTGTTATTGTGAAGTGGAAACATCTAGGAACAACAACAGCTCAGCCACAAATTGGTAGGCCACACAAGCTCACAGAACGAGAAGACAGAATGCGGAAGCGTGTAGAAATCATCTGTCCTCAGCTGCAACACTCACTACAGATTTCCAAACTGCCTCTGGAAGCAACATCAGCACAAGAACGGTTAAATTGGGAGCTTCATGAAATGGGTTTCCATGGCTAAGCAGCTGCACACAAGCCTAAGATCACCATGCACAATGCCAAGCATCAGCTAGTGTGGTGTATAGCTCGCTGCCATTGGACTCTGGAGCAGTGGAAACGCGTTCTCTGGAATGAAGAATCACACTTTACCATCTGGCAGTCCTACAGACTAATATGGGATTGATGGATGCCAGGAGAACGCTACCTGCCTGAATGCATAGCGCCAACTGTAAAGTTGGGTGGAGGAGGAATAATGGTCTGGGGCTGGTTTTCATGGTTCGAGCTAGACCCTTTAGTTCCAGTGAAGGGAAATATTAACGCATACAATGCCATTCTAGATGATTCTGTGCTTCTAACTTTGTGGCAACAGCTTGTGGCAGGCCCTTTCCTTTTTCAGCATGACAATTCCCACATGCAAAGCGCGGTACATAAAGATATGGTTTGTCGAGATCCATGTGGAAGAACTTGACTGGCCTGCACAGAGCAATGACCTCAACCTTAATTAGAACGCCGACTGCGAGCCAGGCCTAAAACGCCCAACATCAGTGCCCGACCTCACTAATGCTCGTGGCTGAATGGAAGCAAGTAGCCGCAGAAATGTTTCAACATCTAGTGGAAAGCCTTCCCAAAAGACTGGAAGCTCTCATAGTAGCAAAGGGGGGGACCAACTCCATATTAATGTCCATGATTTTGGAATGAGATGTTCAACAAGCAGGTGTCCACATACTTTTTGTCATGTAGTGTACTAGTCCTGAAAGCATGTTGGCTCACTTTAAAAAGAAGAGGAATAACAAGCAATAGGATGAAAAATACTGGAGTTTTGGCACAGGTACTATACAACCGACTAGCGCTTGCTAACGCTACCTACAGTAGCAAACATTTTTTGATACTTGGAGTCAAATATCGTCCTAATATCATCTAAAATAATATTGGGATATGTAACTGTATCGATTCCCCCCCTCCCCCCCCCCATCTCTAGCTAACAGGGCTCAAGTACTGCTCTGTCACTGTTGCAGTAATTTCCAAATATTCTTAAGAACGACAGCCAGGCAGCGAACTCAAGTCAGGCTTTAGGGTGGGTGGTCTAAGCAGGGAAGTTCCCTGTGCCTAAATTCATTTAGCAGACTCTATGGTCAACAGTGAGTTACAGTGCATAGACTAAACAGAGAGATACACTGGCAGGAACAGGTCAAAATACTATGGTGTCGTTGGCTCCACTCTGAGACGGTGAGAATAAACCCCCCCCCCCCCCCCCCCCCCCCCCCCCCCCTTCTCAACATGGGACTTGTTTTGTTTTTAAGTAATGGTGGGAATCATCCATTTCGGTGGGAATGTGAGAACATGGGAACCAAGCTCTCATAATGAGTAAGTTAGCTTGCCTATAACCTGTAGACTTGTGAGCTCACCAAGATAACGTTGAGTCTAATCTTAACGAGCTTAACATGGAATTGTAGCACAGTGGGTTCAGGTTCAAAACCTGGATCACCACCGATGCAAGTTGGAAGAATTGTGTAAAAAAAAAAAAAAAAAAAAAACTGCATGAATATTGCTAAAACACATTTGATCGAATCAGGCCCTTGGTCTACTTCTCTCTCTCAGATCATCCTACCTGCTCATCTCATAAAGGAAGCGATCAGCCTTGGCCATGCGGTCCAGCTCATGCTTGTGCTCCTCCAGGAGGTCCACGTCACTCTTCTCTGGAATAAACTTCAGCATCTGAGGAGGAGCCATGAAAGTGACTGGCCATTCACTAGCAACATATGTAGCATAGCTAAACATTGCACTGACATAAATCTACCATATCACTTACAATATTGAAATGGAATCTTAAACCTCTCTTTTTATGATGTTTATGAAATGGAGGTGATAATTTATGTGGATGTAATCCAAAGACGCATCCTCTCTATTTGAAATCTCATCTATTTGATTTTGCTCACTGAGAAACAGAAAATGTCAGCCCATGTGACATTGGAGCATACCGATTACTGGTGTGCTGGAGTTTTTCTTTTTAACAAGTAAACGTTTTGCTCCATGCACCTGGAAGCACATTTAGGTGCGCAAGTTTACTGTTTCAAGCCTATGTGATTTTGCCATAGACTCACCTGCTCCAGCATGTCCTTGGGGAGGTCCTCCTGTTCATCCATGGTCAAGATAGCCCTCTTCATCTCCTCATTGGACAGCTTCAGCCTAGACGACAATCACAGGAGATGTCAGCCACTTTCAGCCCACAGGAAGACTCAAATCAACTACAGGAACTCTAACACTAGAACCACCATTAATACTTTAACTGTTTTTGAGGCGTCATGTGATTTGTAAATTCAAATAACTCTGCCATTGTGAAAGTTATGTTCCGCCCATTCCTAACCTACATATGTGTGTGCATTTAACACGCTGATGTTGATAGAATTTAAATATCACTGACATAATTAGTTTTAAGCATTTCTAAGATTCAATTGGAATATGCCTCAGCTTTCTACTTTGATGTCAAGAGCACGTCAAAAATAAGTGCCACGAAGACTCACCCTAAAGAAATAGAGCATACTAAATGTATAATTCAAATTTAGCCTGCAACACTGAACTTCAAACCACAGGAAAAGTAAAGTAAACTGTGGGAAAATAATTTCCCCAGACCACAATGAGAAACACTGCCAACTTAACTTCTTTGCCTTATTGCCCGTTTCCAGTTCCTGGCACTTCCTAACCGGTTTGTGTTCTCAGACATGTCTTTCAAAAGTATTCTAAAGCCATGGCTTATCACAAATTAGCCAAATGTGCAATGTATTTATATACAATATCATAGGGAGGAACTGTATGTCTGTCTGGAGAGAGGTTAGCTCATGGAATTGTCCTGTTGAAAGTAAAAATTATGAGTCTGATTTTATGCGCCAGCTCCGAGAACGACCCAGTGGGGGAACAGGTGCCGGACTGTAATCACTGTAATAAAATCACTGTAATAACTAGCCGCACTTTGAAAGCCAGACCTATAAAGTCCCGCCTACTTCCCGGTTCAAGTCCTGTACTGGTTTTGAACGAGCTTCAAGTTTATATCATACAATTCATGAACATTTGGTAATTTAAGATATGTCAAAATTATATTGGTATTCGTGGATTAATTTACTAATATCTGATGCCTGTTATGAAGTTGTTTGATTAGGGAAAAAACATGATTCTAACATTCCTTCACCCCAATAACATTGTCGCTGAAGAGGGCTTGCTAGTTAGCTACAGTGTTTGGGTAATCTCAGCCATTTTCTTATGAAACAGCTCTGCTAGCTAGCGAAATGCTAATTTGCAACACTAGCTAACGTTAGTTAAACTGCTTTTACTCAGGAGCACATAGGCTTCCACCATGGGCAACAAAAAAGTCTGGCAACTAATTCATTTTCAGCCAAATATGTTCGACTCATAGCTAGTTTATCCAGTGACCACCGCATTTAGAAGGATAGCTACAGACTGAAACGTAGCTAGCTAACATGCGGGCTCACTGATATGCAGTAGCCAACTAGCTAGCTAGACTAGTAATGTGACGTTCGGCTCTTTTTTAAACTGATTTCAGTAAGAACAAATCTTCTGACTCGTTTCGTTCATTTGAGTCAATAATGCCCAGATGCAAGATTCCCCTACTGGCGAAGAATGAACTGAAAACTCGAAATAATATTTTGTTCACCAGAAGGGGCTTATTGGTGAAGTCATTTGTGATAGACTTGTAAAAGTGTGATTAAAACAAATGTACATTTGTTGATTGCTAGGCATACAAATACGATTATTTATTGATACATTTGAAACGAGGTCTAGTTGTGGTTGCAACCGGACTAGATTGGCGGAATGAATTGCTTGCCGTGAGGGTAATAAACACATTATCGTTCACGAACTGCAGCACCTCAAACGATTTGTTCTCAATTTCAATTTTGTTGAGTAGACTGTGTGCATGTTTTGGTTCTACAAAGCTGTGTCCATAACATCCAATAATCAATTAATGCCATTTATTCAATTAACGCCATTTAGAACAATATTTTTTATTTTCTTTGCTGTTATTGATGATGTATTTTAGTTGTTGGTCGGAGCATGTCTCCGGAGCCGCGTGGATTAATCCCGCAGCAGTCATTTTGGCCAGCAGGTTAAACTACAAAATGAACAACTCACTCAAAAATAACGCTTTTACGAACGATATGGTAACATGCACCTGTGGAACGGTCGTTAAGACACTAACAGCTTACAGATGGTAGGCAATTAAGGTCACAGTTATGAAAACTTAGGACACTAAAGAGGCCTTTCTACTGACTCTGAAAAACACCAAAAGAAAGATGCCATGGGTCCCTGCTCATCTGTGTGAATGTACCTTAGGCATGCATGCGGACTGCAGATGTGGCCAGGGCAATAAATTACAATGTCCGTCGTACTGTGAGACGCCTAAGACAGCGCTACAAGGAGACAGGATGGACAGCTGATCGTCCTCGCAGTGGCAGACCATGTGTAACAACACCTGCACAGGTTCGGTACATCCGAACATCACACCTGCGGGACAGATACAGGATGGCAACAACAACTGCCCGAGTTACACCAGGAACGCACAATCCCTCCATCAGTACTCAGATTGTCCGCAATAGGCTGAGAGAGGCTGGACTGAGGGCTTGTAGGCCTGTTGTAAGGCAGGTCCTCACCAGACATCACCGGCAACAACGTCGCTTATGGACATAAACCCACCATTGCTGGACCAGACAGGACTGGCAAAAAGTGCTCTTCACTGACGAGTCGCGGTTTTGTCTAACCAGGGGTGATGGTTCGATTCGCGTTTATCGTCGAAGGAATGAGCGTTACACCGATGCCTGTACTCTGGAGCGGGATCGATTTGGAGGTGGAGCATCCGTCATGGTCTGGGGCGGTGTGTCACAGCATCATCGGACTGAGCTTGTTGTTATTGCAGGCAATCTCCACACTGTGCGTTACAGGGAAGACATCCTCCCTCATGTGGTACCCTTCCTGCAGGCTCATCCTGACATGACCCTCCAGCATAACAATGCCACCAGCCGTACTGGTCGTTCTGTGTGTGATTTCCTGCAAGACAGGAATGTCACCGTTATGCCATGGCCAGCGAAGAGCCCAGATCTCAATCCCATTGAGCACGTCTGGGACCTGTTGGATCGGAGGGTGAGGGCTAGGGCCATTCCCCCCATAAATGTCCGGGAACTTGCAGGTGCCTTGGTGGAAGAGTGGGGTAACATCTCACAGCAAGAACTGGCAAATCTGGTGCAGTCCATGAGGAGGAGATGCACTGCAGTACTTAATGCAGCTGGTGGCCACACCATATACTGACTGTCACTTTTGATTTTGATCCCCCCCCTTTGTTCAGGGACACATTATTCCATTAATGTTAGTTACATGTCTGTGGAACTTGTTCAGTTTATGTCTCAGTTGTTGAATCTTGTTATGTTCATACAAATATTTACACATGTTAAGTATGCTGAAAATAAACGCAGTTGACAGTGAGAGGACGTTTCTTTTTTTGCTGAGTTTGTCAACTCTAATGCCAAACTCCAAATACAACTATTATTATCTGTTAAGAGCAAAATGACATTGTATTTTCTAAAATATAATTCTACTTTTCCTAATGCTTACTAGACTGCCCATTGATGGGAGCATATTTGTCTCTGGTGTCTTTAAATGGCATTGACCACAGCTGTTCCACAGATCATGTTTGCTCCTCAAAATCTGTGTACCGTCTTGAGGGCACCCACTTCAAAGGGAGCATAGTACTCCATTCAATCCCTTTGGAGAGCGTCCGCATGGGTGGTCTCTTAAAGGCTTTTTGAAGCCCATTAAAAACCATTACATGAAATTAGTATTGGAGGGGCGGTTGATGGGATTTTAGCTAGGATTCTGTGTCACAGCCTTTTGACACTGGGATTGTGAATTGCGAGATGGGCCAGGCTGTAACGGGAGCTAGTTTGGTGTGTGTGTGTGTGTGTGTGTGTGTGTGTGTGTGTGTGTGTGTGTGTGTGTGTGTGTGTGTGTGTGTGTGTGTGTGTGTGTGTGTACAGTTTTTACTTGGGAAACCTAATAAACACATTGTAAAATAAAAGCTAGCTATAGAGCAAATTCTTCATATCACACCACATCCTCTGACTGAGAAACCTCAACCTCCTAGCTTTTGGAAAAAAATAAGTTGTGATCCTACGATCAACTCTACTTCTATTGTAAAACCACAACCTTTCAATAAATTGTTAGAAGTGGTCTAAGCTCCCACAGAGTAATTATTGACCGGAGTTCATGACCAGGAAAACTAAAAACCCAACCATCTCTCCTCCTGAGCTAAACCATTACTCTTGCATCACAACTGAATGGTCCTCCTCCACCAAACTCTTAATAAAATCACCTTGATGTGGGACAACATGATTTGAACACCCAAAAAGGAAGCATTCGAAGTAGTGCGTTCCGTTTTGGCTTGTTTCATGGTCGTTTCGAGTCAGATTGGTCTTGATTAAATTAAAAGTTCCCCTCTGTGTGAATATGTGTGACTTACTAATGATACCAGACCACATTCAATTATTGAGAAATCACAGTAGCACAGTAGAGCTGTTTCATGTTGTTTCAGTCAAGTTTTGAGAGCCAGGAATTTGTCTCCAAGTAACATCTACTGTCAATATATTTTAAAAACAACGACATACATGAAGCATTATCACCTTGAATTTCTGTCTGCCGCACACATTTTTTATTTTTAAGTTTCTTCTGCTCACCCTCCCACTTCTCTCTTTACGCACCTTCTTCTGAACCCTCAACCAATTTGACTGACATGACGTAGCCTACGTCTCTGAACTGAAATTTAAAAAACACAGCGATTTGGGGAAAAAAAGTACACATATTTTCTAGGCTAATTTTATCTGTTGCAATTTAGGATTTTGCAGTAGCACAAGCATGACTCCTACACATTGCATTGGGGCAAAACAATCTGCGAACTAACCACCCATTAGTGATGATGTAATCATCAATATGCTGCCATATTGTAGCAGGTTTTTAAGGAAAAAAAATTGTAAAGCTTGAAACTTTCTCTGTAAAGCGAACATTCATCAAAAGGGGGCTTTGGCTGAGAGTTTCCATTTCGGAGGGTGGAGACTTCGCTAGTCTCATTAGTATCTTCTCTCATACATATTCCCTCATACCTAATCGACCATCTGACGCAATAGTTTAGTTCCGGATTTTCAAGATTAGCCTTGTGTAAAGAAAGAGAGAATGTTTTGATTATGAGATAAAGTCCCATGATTCACTGGAGCCTGCATTGAAAGAGAAGAATGACGCAAAGAAGAAAGCCTACTCACTGACATCAGGATCAAATCATAATTAGACAAAAAGTATTTCCCATCAACAGCATATGACATTGCAGTGCTAATATTTTACTCTCATCAGAACAGGAAATGACCTCAATAGCAAGGCCCAGTTTCTGACTGCTAATATTCACACACTCACCGCAACAGGAGGATATTACAGTTCTGGGCTCGACGGCCATCGATGACCGAGAGCTCCTTGACCTTCTTGGAGCTCAAGGAGTCCGAATCCTCACTCTCTTTCTGTGGAGAGTCGTTCAGAGGAGAGGCATTTCAGAATGGTAGGTATCTTAACTAGGAGCAACAGCAGGAATACATTACACACATACAGAAAAAGTAAAGAAAGACAAACGCACAAATACAAGACACAAACTTACGAAAAGACAGACAAGAAAAACAAGCAAATACATGGGGGAATACAGACACAGGCACTTACGTGTGCGAACACACAGTAACAGACACAAACATACACTACATTTAAAAAAAGACAAGTCGCATTAAGAGTGAATGGACATTCTCATGGGATTTGTTAAAGATTTATTTTTTACATACTTTAAAATAAGAGGGTATTTCCTTCACAGAAAAACAAAACCGTTTCTAAGCCTAAACTACTGCAACGTACAAAAGGATCTTGTTGATTTATGGAAACCATAAGCTATAATTATTTCTTCACGTGTCTACTGAAGATAAATATATTTTCAAGAGGATGAAGATGTCAAGAGGATAAGATCAGGAAAGCAAAATGTTCTAAATGATAGAAGAGGAGGATGAAAAAAGTGCCACACCATTTTGGGTGTGGAAATGAGTGAACTCACCTGTTTGCTGTTATTGACCATAAAGAAGTCCTAGAACGCAGGCAAGAAGCAAGGAAGATGTGGGCACTCGTTATAATGATAGCACAGTTGGGTGAATCCAGGCCAAAACAAACAAACAAACAAACAGAAACAAGCTCATACAGGACATCAGTGATGAGTGAAGTGGGAGTGTGACTGGCGATGGCAAGCAAAGGCTGATGGGCCATAAGAGATGGGTGTCGGTTGGGGGCTGGGAAATTGCCAAATGTACATGTGTGTTTGCGTGCATGCGTGTGAGCTGATCATGAGGTGCGGGTGTTAGCGTGAGTCACAGGCAAAACAAATGTGGTAACATTGGAGTCAGTTAAGCGCGATACGTTTGTCATAATGTTCATTTAGACTAGGGATGTCAAAATGTTAAGGCAAATGTGAGTGCGGCCTCATCTACAACAGAGCCTTAACTATGAATTCACTGATGTTTTTAGATCAACAAAAAAAAACTAAATTCAAATCATTTTTTTTTTTTTAAACATGCAAAGAAACTATCGATGGGGACACACATGGAGGCCATATTAAATCAGATGTTGGGCCTCATTACTTGACACCCCTGATTTAAATAGCGCAGAATGAAAACCTAGGCTACATTGTGACTAAATCTCTTGTATTAGTATGATCAAGGATAACTCAAGCAGATTTGCATTCCATACAGAGGGCCATTGAGGAGTGAGATAAGAGCTATTCCCTGTGTTTGTGGTTTATGTGCTAACGAGCTGATGCTTTTAATAGCTCTGGGTACAATTTCGTCAGGGGTTAAGGACAATGTCTGCAAATGTTTGTTAACACAAAAGTCCCTCTGTTTCCCCTGACGACACTATAGTGATCTGTTTGCATCATCCCATAAACATCAGAGTGTTGTGGTATTAGGTAATACTAAGCTGCAGACACTAAAGGCCAAACTCAATCTTTACGTGTCTGATGATCGTTAAGATATTTTACATTGATACCCTAGCATCATAAAAAGGTTATGACAGTGTACGCTAAGTAGTCAGTGCTCTTTTGTATTTCTGTTATTCATACATGCAAGGCTTTTATGTTATTTAGTAGTGTCAAATGCCAGTAAACTGCACACTAGCCAAACAATATGGTATTACTCTACATTAGTGAGATGGCAACTAATCAGCATGAGTGAAGTCATGTTTTGTATTGGTGCTTTAGCTCTAACAAGAAGGGAATAAGAAGAACAAGGGCGGAGGATGGATACATGTTGGGGGCTCTATAAAACTGTTCTCTTCATCAGCAGGACCAGCGAGAACACTTGGCCGCAGTACAGTACCTGTTGCCTCTGGTAGGCCGAGAAGGTCTTCTCAATGTCCTCCAGGTCGAGAATTTTGAAAACCTTCCCGTCGTCCACTTCTGTCCATACAGTGCCCTCCAACTTATTCTGGGATGGAGAGCAGGAGAATTGTATTTACATTTTTTGAGGTGGTGCTTTCAGAAGGGTTGGGGTCAATTCCATTTCAATTCAAAGAAATAAACTGAAATTCCAAGCAAAGAGGAACATTTCAGTTCACCTCCTGAAATGACTGATTTGAGATGGAATTGACCCCAACCCTGGCTTTCAGTATCCTCAATATGTTCTGTAAGCAATCTCCAGCAGCCATAGTTCAATCACCAAGGCCTAACACAAGAGTATGTTATTCAAAGATTGCAACAGAAGAATAATCACTTATAGGAGCTAATCTAGAATCAGCTTAGACGCTAACAAGAATATTCCCAGAACATACAGGAACGTTTATCTGGTTCCCCATTCTAAGTGCACTTGAATAACTGGGGAAAAAGTAACATTCTCCCTAACAAAACCGAAACTTTCAGGGATCAAAAAATTGTCTGCAGGTTTTACAGACGAACATTTCCCTATCGCTATCAATGATGACAAAGAGAAGGTCAAATTGACTCTGTAGGGAATTACCAGGGTCATATTCTTTAGGGCACGCAACAGAAACTGTTTTAAAACATTTTGCAAGGGAACAAAAATGAGTGTTCCTTATTGGACAAGTCTAGGTAGTCTCTCCCTGTTTCAGTCCGTTGACTTCTGTTGGATCTCTAATGAACATGACCCTATTCAAACCCATGCACTCTCACCTCAGCCAGCTTGGCCCAGTTGAAAGATTTGAGTGGGTTGGACGGCTGGGGGATGTTCTTCTTCTTGAGGGTGGACCCCAGGGGTGCCCCAGGGGGAGGAGGTATCCCTCCCATGGGTGGACGTCCAAAAGGAGGCGGGGGACCACCAGGAGGTGGGGGTGGTGGAGGGGGCATCATTCCCCCTGGGGGTGGTGGGGGAGGGAGCATCATGCCCCCTGGGGGAAGGGGGGGAGGGAGAGGCCCACCAGGGGGGCCAGGGATGAAGGGGGGACCGCCTGGGACACTGGCGATTGGTCTCTGGAAATGTTGGGGGAAAATACACAGATAAAGACAATGCACCATCACTTATCTTAATTTCAATCCTTAGCTTATCGTTCTCTTTCAATTGTATGTCGTAACATTGGTTGCATCAGAGACCAGTGCAGTAATTTACTTTAGGTGCCTTCTATAATGTACTGTAAATCTAATAACAGTAAATGAATCTTGATGAAACATAATGAATCTACATGAAGGCATATTTGGTGCCATTCTTTTGTATAAGTCTGAAGG
Organism: Salvelinus fontinalis; assembly: GCF_029448725.1. Lineage (NCBI taxonomy): Eukaryota > Metazoa > Chordata > Actinopteri > Salmoniformes > Salmonidae > Salvelinus > Salvelinus fontinalis. The sequence goes on from NC_074684.1 coordinate 15,114,048, forward strand.
AGTTGAAGGGTGACGTACAGAGCTGAGGTCGTGGAGCTGGAGAGAGAGGTCTGCCACTTGCTGCTTGACTGCCTTGTGCTCGGTGCTCTCCTTCTCTAGCTTCTCCTTCATCTTGTTGAGGGTCTGCATCATGTCCTCCTTCTCCTGGGTCTTGGCGTCACACTCGCGCTCCTTCTTCTCAAACTTCTGCTGGAGCTCGTGGTGCTCTGCCCGATGGGGTTGGAGGTTATGTTGTGAGTGTGAACAGGTTCGGTTCAACTCAATTAGGACATTTGGATATCACCTGTTCCTTTCTATTATCATTTTTTAATAATTTCCTGAGTTGACCGTGTTGAAATGTTAAATCACAATCTTTGTTGCGATCAACCCATGGGACCACAGAGTGGCTCAGAAGATGGTTGTCGGCTGTTATTTCTGATAGATCTAACAGGGGCAGGGTAACATATGTGCCAAAAGTAGGCAGTGACTGGATCAATGTGCTACTGGTGAGGTAGAGGACTCTTCAAAGACTACTAATCCAATAGTGAGCTACAAGAGATACGAATACACAATAAAAGGTTCAAATCTTGTGTTGGCTGACCAGCAAGTAGCTGTATTCATATCCACAGCAGTCCAATTCACCTGATAAGCATAACGCTTACAGGCATTAAGATGAACACATTCAGAGCTTCACAACTGTGTAGAACGGTACCATTTAATTGGCATCCTCTGAAAAACCATCCCTGCCGATTTGTATTATTTATACATACTGAAAGTAGTCAATCCCTTCCATGTGAAGTGTAAATTACATCCTGTTAATTTCTTTGTGGTCTTTTTAAAAATGTGCAATAGAGCCAAAGGGCAGTGTTTCAAAAGAAGCAACTCAAAACATGAAACTGACCTTTTCGCATTTTCTCCGCCTGCTCTTTCCACTGCTTGACCTCATTTTCATTGACCAGCCTGTAAGGAGAGACATACAAACTAAGTTACCAGAGGGTCCTCAATGTGAGCATTCTATGACTGATGCATTGACTTATGTGAAAGACAACATGCAAACAATCAGTCCTGTGGAAATGGAGCTGAGCTCATTGCTATTATGGGAATTAAAATACAGTTTTCATACTGAAGCAGCGCAGACTAACAGATTTTAAATAGATTTTCTAAGAAGCCTCCAAGAGACTGAGGTTCCCTACAGTATTGAAGTATTGATTGGAGGGTCAGTTTGGAAACTATTTCATTTGACAGTTATGAATTTTCATGTCTTTCCTAGGCCTATATCATCCCAGCTCATCCCAGTCAGTTGCGCTCAAGCATGACGTGCTCCCTCTCTCCCTCGTCATCTTAAGGGGTTACATGGAGAGCACTCACATCCGCACCACGTTCTTAACATTGAAGTTCTCAAGGGGCGTGACGTCGGGGTCGTGGCCTTTGTCGTTCTGCAGGACCATCTGCTGGACGATGCGGTCCAGCAGCAGCCAATACTGCACCGTGTTCCCACTCCTTTTATCTGGGGGGACAGTGAGATCATCAAATACAGCCGATACAAAGATGTTGTCGAGTAGAAGAGGCCTCTCTGCACAAGTAGATATTTAGCTAAGGACAGAAAGAGGTTTCCACAATTGATTTATACAGAGTGCAGCTAGAGAGCAAGATGCCGTCTTGGTTTGCTGACAGATCCTCATACAGATAAAAATGTATTCAAAGTGCACAGACACATGCGTGCACCCCCCCACACACAGCTAGCAGGAGGAAGACAGCAGGTCAGCTCTACTGGAATCATGAGAGCTTGGCTGGCACCTTAATTGGGGAGGACGGGCTCTTGATAATGGCCGGAGCGGAACACGTGAAATGGTAGCAAATACATCAAACATATGGTTTCCATGCGTTTGATGCCATTCCATTTGCTCCATTCCAGCCATTATTATGAGGCATCCTCACCTCAGAAGCCTCCACTGACTGGAATAGGGAAACACAATATTCTGGGCAACTACCAAAGTCACAGCGCTAAATTCTTACTGACCGGGTTCAACGTTAGCAGCAGGTCAGGAATGCGGCAGGGAGCACTTACGAGGCATGAGGAGACAGTGGTGCAGGACGGAGATAAAGTGAGGGTATGCGTCAGTGTGGTTCATCTTCTTCCGGATGAGGTCAAATACCTGGGAAGCACTTTTAGTGTCTATGTGCACCTGGGAAAAGAGAACATGTTGACAAGTCACAGTCCTTATCAAGCACAAACGACGATGGAATTCAGCAATGAAACAATAAGTTTTTACTTACCGACTCAAAACGTCGCGACATAGTTAGCTCGTCCTCATTGCGCAGCATTTCAAAGTAATCCAAATGCCTGGGGGAGATTAAGTCAAATTAATAGGGCCATGCATGGTCAGAGATCAGGAGAAAAAAGGGACTTGTGTCACAATTCAGGTTAACAGGAACTGGGCTCCAACTCACCTGTCTAATGTGGAGTTGTCATGGGAGCGAAGTTTGTCAATGACTGGCTGAATTCCTAACATCAGGAACTCGTAACGGAGGTGGATGCGGAACTCTAAACTGGCCTGGGAACATAACAAGATGGAGGATCAAAAGTAGGTGTCAATAAAGTCAAGTCAGATTGAGGTGCAGCACAAGTTCGATTGAAGAGAAAATCAAATTGAAGTATGGTGCAAGTGTGGAGTTAGGAGACAAGCGATGCATTGGTTGATGGCTAATTTTACCTCTCCGGCGCCTTGGCTGAGGACAGCATTGATAAAGGACATGATGGCTGTCTTCAGGTTGACCTCATCCCGGTACCGACCTGTACTCCGGTCCAGATCGTTCAGCAGGGTCTGGGTGGTGAAGGAGAGGAGATGACCACAGATATGGCTCGTCGTTCAGAGAGCAATCATATTGTAGAGACAATTTATATTGTAGACACAAAGTTGAACAAACCATTGGAGCCAAACCACTTTAGCCAATGTAAAGCGTTTACTGTTGCAAATGGCCAGCCAATCGTGTTATTTGAATAAAGGGCGGATGCTTAAAGGAAATATTACATTATTCAATCCTTCTTGTGAAAGCGCTGAAATGAATACCTATAATTGGGTGTCCTACTATACACTGAGTGTTCAAAACATTAGGAACACCTTCCTAATATTGAGTTGCACCCCCTTTTGCCCTCAGAACAGCCTCAATTCATCAGGGCATGGACTCTACAAGGTGTTTAAAGTGTACTACAGGGATGCTGGCCCATGTTGACTCCAATGTTTCCCACAGTAGTGTCAAGTTGGTTGGTTGTCATTTGGGTGGAGGACCATTCTTGATACACTAGGGAAACTTTTGAGTGTGAAAAATCCAGCAGCGTTGCAGTTCTTGACACAAACCGGTGCGCCTGATACCGACTACCATACCCCGTTCAAAGGCACTTAAATCTTTCGTCTTGCTCATTCACCGTCTGAATGGCACACATACACAATCCATGTCCATCCATTGTCCCCAGGCTTAAAGATCCTGCTTTAACCTGTCACCTCCCCTTCATCTATACTGATTGAAGTGTATTTAACAAATTACATCAATAAAGTATCATAGCTTTCACCTGGATGTTTTGTACACTCAGTGTATATAACCCAGCCAAAATGTCAAAATGTTACAATATTAAATGGTACTGAATGTTTATTCAATACAATTAAGTGGATAGGCTGCTAACGGTGATGAAAATATTAATTCCTAACCCTCCCCTTCCCCACCTGGAAGCGTGTCCTCTCACAGGCGAAGCGCTGGTAGTGCAGCATGGCCTCCAGGATCTTCCGATGCCCGCCAGGCACAAGGCACACAGCGCCCATGATCTCCAGCACCGCCACCTTGGTCTTTACGTTCTCGGTGGCCAAACTCTGGGCGATGATGTTGATACTTTCCGAGTGCGAGAGCACGTGGGCGCGCCCCTGGGAGTTGTTCATCAGGGCCTTGATGCAGCCGATGAGCGAGGTGTGGATCTGCGACTCGGTCGTCTCATAGTCCATGGTCTTCAGGAAGTTGAGGATACAGGTCAGGCCATCTAGGTCAATGAACCTAGTCACAAACCTGAGGAAGGTCAAGTGGAAACGGGATATCAATAAAAAAAATACGTTAAAAGTGCCAGTTGCCAGTTGGAGGAAAGAGGCTAGTCTATGTGATCTCATGTAGTAATTGTCATTATTTCCGATTGAAATAGGGTATAAAGACTATAATCCTACGCACTGGAAATACCCAAAATAGTAATTAGGTCTAACATGCTGAGAAAATGGTCAACCTCTGTGAGTGTGTTATCAAAGTTGTTAAAAAACAAAGTCCTGAAGAAATAAAAGGCCAGTAAGTGACCAAGTGCCACCATAACCCCTGGGGGTGAAAGTCTGACACCTGATCTTCAGGTCGCACGGGGTCATTAAACGGTGCAACACATACTAATGTGAAAGAGACAAAAAAACATGCTACACACAATGCAGCCAGAGGGACATCATATGTTCAATCAGCAGATCAATCTGGGTCGTGTTCATTAGGCACCAAACGGAAGAAACAGACAAACAGGGAGGGGTCTACCTGGACTTGGCCAATAAGAAACACTCATATTCATTTTCCATTTCAAAACATTTTACGTTGCAATGAACGCTACCCAGGTTACTGCCCCAAAGCAGTAAGTATGATTAACGACGTAATAGGTGATTTGAATGAAAGATTAGGTGTTCTGGGAAGGACTGCCTGAAGCGTTAGAATAATAAAGCCGACTTTTATTAAGAGCAGTTACATAACTGCTCCACATAGCATTGGTACTGTAACTAGCGCAGCAGAAGGACCATATCATTTATGACATGTGACAATATCCAAGAGTGGTGTTCCATCCTAGCCATCTACAGTACAGTGATGAATTACTGGGCCGTTGTTGTTCATTCTGGTCTGCAGATACACTTCTATAGGTCTGTAACTCCAATGGCAATTACTCCCTGTAGGGCTCTTATTTCAGTTATTGTAATTCAAAGCTCTGGTGTGCTATGAGTATATTCTATGAGAGTACAAAAAAAATGAAGGAAGAGTGCATGGAAATAGAGGGAAGGGTGTGTGTGTGTATGACATAGTATGTCTGTAAGCGTTTGTATAATGAAATTCATTTCAGAAAACAATCCTGTTCCCTCCATGTACGGTAGCTAAAGGTCAATTTTGAAGAGGGTGTGTGTGTATATAAGTCTATTTAAATGAGTTTCTTTAGCGAGTGTATGCACTGTACAGTGAAGTGTATGGAAGTTTGAGAGCCAGGGCACCTCATGGGTTGCGTCCGCAAAGCAGTCTTCAGGCTTTCTATCGTTTTGTTCCTCTCCTCCTCATCTTCCTTCTCCAGGGCAAGGAGTGTCTTCCTCTGTGCAACATAAATATAGCGTTACCAAAGCTGTTTGAACAAGTCAAATGCTGTGAATTTGTTAGACTACTCCTTGAGCCAGGTGCTGTATTTTCAAGCCACACTAACTGTGAATAGTACCAAAAGAAACAGAGACAATAGAGCAAATGCATCCCATGATATTTGCAAGATACAGTATAATCTGTAGTGCTCAATGTATGACATTCTATGAGAGAAACATTACTGTTTAAGCATGATTCGATTCATACATAAATACAACAAAAACATGAAGTAAAACATTAATAGGTCTTTCGTTATTTGGTTTCATAAAAAGGTAGGAAAGTTGTACTAAACTGATAAAGGTATTTGTATTGTAAGTCATATTCAATGTGTACAATTCATGTATTTAATTACTGGAAATCTTACAGACTGTGGCTTTAAAATATACAATTTCTGACTGGAAAGTAATATTTTGCTTTAACAAATTGCTTAAATGTCTTTACACTTTTTGCACATGTGCAGCTAAAAACCTATGCTGCTTATCAAGTGTATGGAACAGCTGGGGAACAAGCACCTGAAAGGGACTCCGTGTTAGGATCCGATAACAAGCATCCCAGCATGTGCCAGCAATTTCTGTGTTCAGTGGCTTTTATTATAAATGAAGTGTAGTGGAGAACGTGCCATTGAGATAAAGGAGAAAGGTCTCGAATCTGTGCCAGGTTTTTGCTCGGCTGTTTGAAAACAAAAGGAACCATTCTAGATAGTTGAGTCGGCTGGATGTGTCTAGGCCTGAGGCATGTCTGTGCTAGATATTGCCTGTCTTTCTTTGGAACTTACCCAGAACCTCTTTCACCTGCCAAAACTGCAATATTATTACCAAAAACATATCAACATAGCACGTGTCAGGAGTTAAAATGCTGACAATTGCGGTCTTCTGCGATTACATTTTAATCTAACATGAATGCAGAGTTAATCTGATTTAGGATTGATCTGAGAGGAGCTACAGATTACCGATGTAATTATAACTGCTCGCATTTGGTTCGTACATTGTTTTGAGGTTAGAGTACAGTACAATATCTTTTATTGAGAATTTAGCTACTGCACATCCTTCATCACCTGATCAGGCTTCAATCAAGGATCATCTCAAATCAATGCAGAAGTTGATATAGACAGTGATCCTCCATCCTGCTCTTGGAGAGCCGCAGTACTGAAACTTTTATAGGAAACACACACCAGAACCATGGACGGCTGAGTGCAACCAAGTGGTCCCTGTAACACACCGCAGCGACAGCAAATAGGACGGCCACCAGCAGCTTTTAGCCATTCATCGTCGCAGTGTATTCAACTCTTTAGTCCCAGCTCAGTAGATCAGTTGAATCAGGTGTGATGCCACTAAACTGGGACATAAACCTACATACTGCATATCAGGTTTTAGGATCACTGATATCAAGCATGTAAGTGATAAAGTTAAATGTTTATATTTGACAGTCAAGTCTCTCACACTCCTTAAACAGATCTGGAAAAGTGAAATTCAGTACCACAGTAGACTCTACACTCACTTTGGAAGTGTCAATGACAGAGATTGATACAAAATCATAGTCAAGAGACCTAGAGAAAAGAATGACAAGGAGTCATTACTTACGGCAGCCATGGAATTGAGCTGGTCAATGTAATACTCTGGCCAGCTGGTTGCACCTTTGTTCTCCTCTTGTTCCTAAAAAGAGGAAAAGACAGTATGTGTTTGGTCAGTTAGAGTCTTCCACTAGGGCTGTGTCCAAATTCTCCACCATTTTCCAGAAGGGTGCACTTGTACAATCTCAAATGATTGGTGTAAGCATTGGCTGGACTGAGTTTCCACCATTGTTAAGTCCATGCAAGAAAGTGTGCACACTTCACACTGGACACAGCCGGAGACTTGTAAAGAGACCGGGAGCACAGAGAAGTTGAGAATAAAACACAGTAATGGAAGCATATTGTTTTTAATCATCATGACTCCAATAAATCATGTGGCCTACTTAAGCTGAGAACATCCTCAACAGTAACAGGGTAGGTAGAATGATGAAAGTAACATAAAGCATGAAATTAGTGGGAATTGTATAGTTGGAATAAAATGCTCATAACACAATGTGGGAATGATATATTCTGAATGAGAACCATGGGAATAACACATTTCACATGCCATTGCAGCCATCACGACAGGGACTTCCTCTTGAAAACAGAAACAAATGTAGCATTTCAACAACAGATTTGTCAACCCCATTCAGGGCCCTGAGAGTAAATTACCTAATTTACACACAATTCACACTGACCTAAACAGACATGTGTGCACAGACACAAAAACACACAACATAAACACAAAAAATATGAGTGCAAACACACTCACACAACTTGACACAAGAAACAGAGTGGATCTAGTATAGTGGATATATGAATAGTCCAAACAGAAACAGAGCAGAGACTCAAAGTAGGACAGTGCAGATAAGGGGGCCTAGTTTATCATCAACTCGTCTCTGAGAACAGGGGCCCAGAACACAGAGGAAGAAAACCAACCTTCATGGCCATAGATTGTTCCTGGCTACATACAAAAGCACAAGCTTGATTAAAACCTTGGGAGATTAGTGAACGAATGTTCAAGTTGTGCATTGGGGACATTGCTCGAATTTGGCAGGCTACATCTGTCTTGCAGGACTGAAGTCCATGAATTACAGTGAGCTCCAAAAGTATTGGGCCAGTGACAATTTTGTTGTTGTTTAGGCTCTGTACTCCAACACTTTGGATTTGAAATGATACAATGACTGAGGTGAAAGTGCAGATTGTCACCCTTAAAAGGAAAGGTTCACCCATTTTAAATGTTTTTATGCATCTCTGAGTGATGTTCTATCGATTCCCTAGGTCATTTCAAGTTTATGTGTATCCGAGTTATTGGCGTTCGGACAGTGATAAATCCGTCCTGTATTACGTAGCACCGTGCTAAATCGCTCTTACTACGCTGGTAGTTCATAGGAATACGGCTTTTAGATCACAAAAACGTCTATCATATATGTCAGATTTCAATACTGGCCAATGTCATAACTCAAGAGGATGTCTTCTCTCAAATGAGCCATTGATCATATTTTTGAGATATTCTTACCTCGAGAAATGTGTAATTTAATGAAAGGCCTAGCACATTTCTCCTATTTGACTGCGTCTTTTGTACAATGAACGTATATCGCCCCACTAAGCAGACTATCAACCAATCGCGTTCACGTTGTTGCTAGGCTAATAGTTACGCAATCCATTCTCAAAGTCAATGTAAACTCAGCAAAAAAATTGTTCTCTCACTGTCAACTGCGTTTATTTTCAGCAAACATAACGTGTAAATATTTGTATGAATCTATCAAGATTCAATAACTGAGACAAACTGAACAAGTTCCACAGACATGTGACTAACAGAAATTGAATAATGTTTCCCTGAACAAAGGGGGGTCAACATCAAAAGTAACAGTTAGTATCTGGTGTGGCCACCAGCTGCATTAACCTGTTTTGGCTGCAGCCCGACGTCGGTACACTTATGACAACATCCAGCTTAAGTGCAGGGCGCGAAATTCAAAATATATATTTTTTTTTAATATTTAACTTTCACACATTAACAAGTCCAATACAGCATATGAAAGGTACACATCTTGTGAATCAAGCCAACATGTCCGATTTTAAAATGTTTTACAGGGAAGACACAATATGTAAATCTATTAGCTAACCACGTTAGCAAAAGACACCACTTTTCTTACTCCATCAGTTTTTTACTCCATCAGTAGCTATCACAAATTCGACCAAATAAAGATATAAATAGCCACTAACCAAGAAACAACTTCATCAGATGACAGTCTGATAACATATTTATTGTATAGCATATGTTTTGTTAGAAAAATGTGCATATTTCAGGTATAAATCATAGTTTACATTGCAGCTACAGTCAGAAATTGCACTGAAAGAAGACAGAAAAATTACAGACACCAACGCCAAATAACTAAATACTCATCATAAAACATTTCTGAAAAATACATAGTGTACAGCAATTGAAAGACAGGCATCTTGTGATTCCAGACAATATTTCCGATTCCAGACAATATTTCCGAATATTTCCGCTCGCTCCAAACCGGACATCCGGTTTGGAGCGAGCGGTCGCATTTGCATTCGCTCTGCAGGTAGTATAACTTTTCATTTCATTTTCATTACATTTCATTACATTTCATTATAGTACAACGGTTTTATTTGTCTAACCTTAGCAATTTCTTCTTAGCTAGCTACTTAGCCGTCTGTGTATAAAAGATAATTGCGTAATTATCGTATTCCGTCGTCTATCGTAGTCCACACTGCTATCTGCCCAGCAGCTAGCAAACGTCCACCGTCTACCGAATAGTAGTATAAACTTTTCATTACATCTCATTATAGTACAACGGTCTGATTTTCATTTTCACTACAGTACAACGGTTTGATTTGTTTGATCTTAGCTAGCTACATAGCCGTCTTTGCATCAAACATAATTGTGTAGTTATTGAGGTTCGCCAGCCAGCTATTTTCGCCCTAACGTAACGCAACGTAGCCAACACTGCTAGCTAGCCAGCTTGCCACCGAATAGCAGCATTGTAGAAACGAGTGCATTACAACGGAACGACTTGATCAGTGTAGTGTTGGCTGACTACACAGTTGTCTTTGCTATCTTTGATTTGTATTTGTTCGATCTTAGCTAGCTACTTAGCTGGCTACATAGCCGTCTTTGTATCGGTGATAATTGTGTAGTTATCAAGGTTCGCTGAGGTTCGCTAGCCAGGTATTCTCGCCCTAACGTAACGTAACGTAGTCAACCCTGCTAGCTAGCCAGCTAGCCACCGATTAGCAGCACTGTAGAAACGATTACATTACAACGGAACGACTTGACTTGTGTAGTGTTAGCTAGCTACATAGTTTTCTTTGCTATCTTTTTATCTAAGATAATTGTGTAGCTTTGAGTAATTATCGGTTAGCTAGCCAGCTATTTTTCGCCTGCCGCGCTGCCGTCCTCCTACCTAGCCAACACTGCTAGCTAGCCAACTTCTACCGAATAGCAGCACTGTAGAAACTTACATTACAACGGAACGACTTGATTAGCGTAGTGTTAGCTAGTTGTCTTTGCTGTCCTTGTATCCATGATAATTGTGTAGTTTAGAGAAATTTAGTGAAATTGTCGAGGTTACCTAGCCAGCTTCACTTTCAACAACGTAGCCACTGCTAGCCAGGCTACTTCACCAGCCAGCAGTACTATATCATTTTAGTCAATAAGATCTTGTATTTTATTTTTATTTTTTTATTTTTTTGCAACGTAAGCTTAACTTTCTGAACATTCGAGACGTGTAGCCCACTTGTCATTCTAATCTCCTTTGCATTAGCGTAGCCTCTTCTGTAGCCTGTCAACCATGTGTCTGTCTATCCCTGTTCTCTCCTCTCTGCACAGACCATACAAACGCTTCACACCGCGTGGCCGTGCCCACCCTAACCTGGTGGTCCCAGCCCGCACGACCCACGTGGAGTTCCAGGTCTCCGGTAGCCTCTGGAACTGCCGATCTGCGGCCAACAAGGCAGAGCTCATCTCAGCCTATGCGTCCCTCCAGTCCCTCGACTTCCTGGCACTGACGGAAACATGGCTCACCACAGATAACACTGCTACTCCTACTGCTCTCTCTTCGTCTGCCCACGTGTTCTCGCACACCCCGAGACCTTCTGGTCAGCGGGGTGGTGGCACCGGGATCCTCATCTCTCCCAAGTGGTCATTCTCTCTTTCTCCCCTTACCCATCTGTCTATCGCCTCCTTTGAATTCCATGCTGTCACAGTTACCAGCCCTTTCAAGCTTAACATCCTTATCATTTATCGCCCTCCAGGTTCCCTTGGAGAGTTCATCAATGAGCTTGATGCCTTGATAAGCTCCTTTCCTGAGGACGGCTCACCTCTCACAGTTCTGGGTGACTTTAACCTCCCCATGTCTACCTTTGACTCATTCCTCTCTGCCTCCTTCTTTCCACTCCTCTCCTCTTTTGACCTCACCCTCTCACCTTCCCCCCCTACTCACAAGGCAGGCAATACGCTTGACCTCATCTTTACTAGATGCTGTTCTTCCACTAACCTCATTGCAACTCCCCTCCAAGTCTCCGACCACTACCTTGTATCCTTTTCCCTCTCGCTCTCATCCAACACTTCCCACACTGCCCCTACTCGGATGGTATCGCGCCGTCCCAACCTCCGCTCTCTCTCCCCCGCTACTCTCTCCTCTTCCATCCTATCATCTCTTCCCTCTGCCCAAACCTTCTCCAACCTATCTCCTGATTCTGCCTCCTCAACCCTCCTCTCCTCCCTTTCTGCATCCTTTGACTCTCTATGTCCCCTATCCTCCAGGCCGGCTCGGTCCTCCCCTCCCGCTCCGTGGCTCGACGACTCATTGCGAGCTCACAGAACAGGGCTCCGGGCAGCCGAGCGGAAATGGAGGAAAACTCGCCTCCCTGCGGACCTGGCATCCTTTCACTCCCTCCTCTCTACATTTTCCTCTTCTGTCTCTGCTGCTAAAGCCACTTTCTACCACTCTAAATTCCAAGCATCTGCCTCTAACCCTAGGAAGCTCTTTGCCACCTTCTCCTCCCTCCTGAATCCTCCTCCCCCTCCCCCCCCTCCTCCCTCTCTGCAGACGACTTCGTCAACCATTTTGAAAAGAAGGTCGACGACATCCGATCCTCGTTTGCTAAGTCAAACGACACCGCTGGTTCTGCTCACACTGCCCAACCCTGTGCTTTGACCTCTTTCTCCCCTCTCTCTCCAGATGAAATCTCGCGTCTTGTGACGGCCGGCCGCCCAACAACCTGCCCGCTTGACCCTATCCCCTCCTCTCTTCTCCAGACCATTTCCGGAGACCTTCTACCTTACCTCACCTCGCTCATCAACTCATCCTTGACCGCTGGCTACGTCCCTTCCGTCTTCAAGAGAGCGAGAGTTGCACCCCTTCTGAAAAAACCTACACTCGATCCCTCCGATGTCAACAACTACAGACCAGTATCCCTTCTTTCTTTTCTCTCCAAAACTCTTGAACGTGCCGTCCTTGGCCAGCTCTCCTGCTATCTCTCTCAGAATGACCTTCTTGATCCAAATCAGTCAGGTTTCAAGACTAGTCACTCAACTGAGACTGCTCTTCTCTGTATCACGGAGGCGCTCCGCACTGCTAAAGCTAACTCTCTCTCCTCTGCTCTCATCCTTCTAGACCTATCGGCTGCCTTCGATACTGTGAACCATCAGATCCTCCTCTCCACCCTCTCCGAGTTGGGCATCTCCGGCGCGGCCCACGCTTGGATTGCGTCCTACCTGACAGGTCGCTCCTACCAGGTGGCGTGGCGAGAATCTGTCTCCTCACCACGCGCTCTCACCACTGGTGTCCCCCAGGGCTCTGTTCTAGGCCCTCTCCTATTCTCGCTATACACCAAGTCACTTGGCTCTGTCATAACCTCACATGGTCTCTCCTATCATTGCTATGCAGACGACACACAATTAATCTTCTCCTTTCCCCCTTCTGATGACCAGGTGGCGAATCGCATCTCTGCATGTCTGGCAGACATATCAGTGTGGATGACGGATCACCACCTCAAGCTGAACCTCGGCAAGACGGAGCTGCTCTTCCTCCCGGGGAAGGACTGTCCGTTCCATGATCTCGCCATCACGGTTGACAACTCCATTGTGTCCTCCTCCCAGAGCGCTAAGAACCTTGGCGTGATCCTGGACAACACCCTGTCGTTCTCCACCAACATCAAGGCGGTGGCCCGTTCCTGTAGGTTCATGCTCTACAACATCCGCAGAGTACGACCCTGCCTCACACAGGAAGCGGCGCAGGTCCTAATCCAGGCACTTGTCATCTCCCGTCTGGATTACTGCAACTCGCTGTTGGCTGGGCTCCCTGCCTGTGCCATTAAACCCCTACAACTCATCCAGAACGCCGCAGCCCGTCTGGTGTTCAACCTTCCCAAGTTCTCTCACGTCACCCCGCTCCTCCGCTCTCTCCACTGGCTTCCAGTTGAAGCTCGCATCCGCTACAAGACCATGGTGCTTGCCTACGGAGCTGTGAGGGGAACGGCACCTCAGTACCTTCAGGCTCTGATCAGGCCCTACACCCAAACAAGGGCACTGCGTTCATCCACCTCTGGCCTGCTCGCCTCCCTACCACTGAGGAAGTACAGTTCCCGCTCAGCCCAGTCAAAACTGTTCGCTGCTCTGGCACCCCAATGGTGGAACAAACTCCCTCACGACGCCAGGACAGCGGAGTCAATCACCACCTTCCGGAGACACCTGAAACCCCACCTCTTCAAGGAATACCTAGGATAAAGCAATCCTTCTGCCCCCCCCCCCCCTTAAAAGATCTAGATGCACTATTGTAAAGTGGCTGTTCCACTGGATGTCATAAGGTGAATGCACCAATTTGTAAGTCGCTCTGGAGAAGAGCGTCTGCTAAATGACTTAAATGTAAATGTAAATCAAGTGTTTTACAGCGAAAACACAATATAGCGTTATTTTAGCGTAGCCACAATAGCCAGAAACACTTGGGCGCCGACGACCAGTTCACATGCACGACAGATATTAGAAATAGCATCATAAAATGTTTCTTACTTTTGGTGATCTTCCGTCAGAATGTTGGACAAGGTGTCCTTTGTCCAGAACAGTCGTTGTTTGGATCTGGAACGGCAAATTTCCCTCTTGATTTAGCATGGGCACTTGCCAAGTGGCACGGATCTCTCCAACGTCAACAAAGTCAGAGAACGGAACACGGCAAAACTCCCGAAATAATTTCAATAATCTGATTAAACTATATTGAAAAAACATACTTTACGATGATATGGTCACATGTATCAAATAAAATCTAAACCGGAGATGTTAGTCGTCCATAACAACAGCTAAACAGAAGGCAAATCCATGTCCCCTTTCGCGCGCTCCAGAAACAGGAAATGGACGGTCACGTCATACAAAGAGCTTTAATTCCACCTCAGACCAAGATAAACACGAAATTTCTTCTCTCACCGCCTCTTGACAACCAGGGGAAGGTGCATGAAGTGTACGTAGACTCTTACGTATCATGCCCATGTATAGGCAGGAAGTTGAACAGAGCATCGATTTCTGACATTCCACTTCCTGGTCAGGAAATGTGCTGCAGAATGAGTTCTGTTTCACTCAGAGAAATAATTCAAACGGTTTTAGAAACTAGAGAGTGTTTTCTATCCAATAGTAATAATAATATGCATATTGTACGAGCAAGAATTGAGTACGAAGCCGTTTGAAATGGGCACGATTTAACTGGCTACTCAATACTGCCCCTTGCAGCCATAAGAAGTTTTAAGTACTGCAGTTCATCTCCTTCTCATGGACTGCACCAGATTTGCCCGTTCTTGCTGTGTGATGTTACACCACTCTTCCACCAAGGCACCTGCAAGTTCCCAGAAATTTCTGGGGGAATGGCCCTAGCCCTCACCCTCCGATCCAAGAGGTCCCAGACGTGCTCAATGGGATTGAGATCTGGGCTCTTCGCTGGCCATGGCAAAACACTGACATTCCTGTCTTGTAGGAAATCACGCGCAGAACGAGCAGTATGGCTGGTGGCATGCTGGAGGGTCATGTCAGGATGAGTCTGCAGGAAGGGTACCACATGAGGAGGATGTCTTCCCTGTAACGCACAGCGTTGAGATTGCCTGCAATGACAACAGGCTCAGTCCGATGATGCTGTGACACACCGCCTCAGACCATGACGGACCCTCCACCTCGATCCCGCTCCAGAGTACAGGCCTCGGTGTAACGCTCATTCCTTCGACGATAAACGAGAATCCGACCATCACCCCTGGTGAAACAAAACCGTGACTCAGTGAAGAGCACTTGTTACAAGTGGTCTGCCACTGCGAGGATGATCAGCTGTCCGTCCCGTCTCCCTGTAGCGCTGTCTTAGGCATCTCACAGTACGGACATTGCAATTTATTGCCCTGGCCACATCTGCAGTCCTCATGCCTCCCTGCAGCATGCCTAAGGCACGTTCACACAGATGAGCAGGAACCCTGAGCATCTTTCTTTTGGTGTTTTTCCAGAGTCAGTAGAAAGGCCTCTTTAGTGTCCTAAGTTTTCATAACTGTTTTCATAACTGTGACCTTGCATGTTAGACTCCACTCCACTCTGAGGCACATCGATCTGCAGGTTGAACATGGAGAGATTGTAGACTCCTAAATTTATAGTGCAGTTTGTTTAGACGATTTTACAGCTAACTAGCTTTGTTACTATTGTTTGTAACCACGTTTGCTAGCTAGCTAGCTAGCCAGCCCATTGCGGATTTTGCAGTCGACTTGAGGTGCATCAGATTTCAACTACGATTTTCCATGTTGCTACCAACCTTTTTATAACACCAAAATTAAATATTTTTTCACAAAAATGATGAATTGACACTGTTAAATATAACTGAGAACAAAGGAATTAGTGGCCTCTCCGTGGATTTGTCCTTTACCATAAAATTATTTTTATTCATGTAGTGTGAACCGTTTCGAAATTACATCACTTTTAGTACATAGTTCCCCCATTTTAGGGAACCAATTCACTTATATGTATATTAATGTAGTCAAAAGTTTAGTCATTTTGGCATTGTCCCATATTCCTAGCACGCGATGATTACATCATGCCTGGGACTCTACAGACAGCCAATGCATTCAACAAGTTTGTAGAGTCCCAAGCATGATGTAATCATTGCGTGCTAGTAACAAGCTCGATGTAATCATTTCGTGCTAGGAATATGGAACCAAATACAGAACTTTTGACTACTTTAATACACAAGTGAATTTGTCCCAATACTTTTGGTCCCCTAAAATGGGGGGAACTATGTACAAAAGTGCTTTAAGTTCACCCGAAAATACCTTCAAATTAAGGCTGATACTATGAGGTTAAAGTGCAGACTAAGTGTATCATTTGAAATCCAAAGTGCTGGAGTACAGAGCCAAAATGACAACAGTCACTGTCCCAATACTTTTGGAGCCCACTGTAATTAATGGACAACAGCCCTGCAAGGCAGATGTAGCCTGCCAAATTCGAGCAATGTCCCCAATGCACAACTTGAGCATTCATTCACAATTCTCCCAAGGTTTTCATCAAGCTTGTGCTTTCGTATGTAGCCAGGAACAATCTATGGACATAAAGGTTTGGTTTTTCTTCCTCTGTGTTCTGGGCCACAGTTCTCAGAGACGAGTTGATGATAAACTAGGCCCCCTTATCTGCATTGTCCTACTTTGAGTCTCTGCTCTATTTCAGTTTTGGGACTACAAGTAGGCAGACCAAATGCCGTACAACCTACAGTCACCTCCAAAATGATTGGCACTCTTGATAAAGATGGGCCAAAATGACTGTATACAATACATTATACTAATACTGAGCTCAAAACATTTGGAAAATTATATTATTTTATACAAATACAATTGCTCAGAGAATCAGAAATCAAAAACCGTGATTATATATATAAAAAAATTAAATAAAAACAAGAAAAAAACGAACCAACCTCAAATCCAACATTGTTGTTTTCTCCATACATAAGGTGCTACATATTGTATTAGTCGAGACAGATTTGATCTTGTGCAGTTCATTGTTAACTTTGAGTGAACTCTAAGCTGTCTGCTTTTAAAAATTATTTTATTGGAATTTTATTGGAAATCTGGTTAAAAACTGCTGTCTATCCGGCACTGACCTTAAGATGGAAAAACACATAGGTGGCCAGCAGCCCTCAACCTCCCTTTAAGGTCATGTTGACCAGCATGGGCTTACAAAGATTTACATACACTATATATACAAATGTAAGTGGACACCCAAGCTTACAGAATGGGACCACCGAGTGCTGAAGTGCGTAGCACCTAACAATAGTCTGTCCTCGGTTGCAACACTAACTACGGAGTTCCAAACTGCCTCTGGAAGCAACGCTAGCACAATAACTGTTCGTCGGGAGCTTCCAAACCTTTAAGTGCCAACAATAAAGTTTGGTGGAAGAGGAATAATGGTCTGGAACTGCTTTTCATGGTTCGAGCTAGGCCTCTTAGTTCCAGTGAAGGGAAATATTAATGCTACAGCATAAAATGAGTTTGGGGAAGGCCCTTTCTGTTAAGCATGTCAATGCCCCCGAGCACAAAGCAAGGTCCATACAGAAATGTTTTGCCGAGATCAGTGTGGAAGAACTTGACTGGCATGCAAAGCCCTGACCTCAACCCCATCAAACACCTACGGGATGAATTGGAACGCCGACTGCGAGCCAGGCCTAATTGTCCAACATCAGTGCCTGACCTCACCAATGCTCATGGCTGAATGGAAGCAAGTCCACGCAGCAATGTTCCAACATCAAGTGGAAAGCCTCCCCAGAAGAGTGGAGGCTGTTATAGCAGCAAAGGGGTGACCAACTCCATATCAACAGCCATGATTTTGGAATGAGATGTTCAACGAGCAGGTGTGCACATACTTTTGGTCATGTAGTGTATATGCCAGAGTGTTTGTCTCATGTAGCGTAGTTCAGCTAGTCATAGCTAGCCTAGCTTTGCACAGTGACTTTACCTAATCTGAGACCTGAAATGAGGGTCCCCCCCAAACCACCAGCTGCCATGGTTTTCTGGCATTGGCAGTTGACTACAGCGAGCTGGTGGGAGCATCGTAACATTTATTTATTTAACCTTTATTTAAATCAGGGACATCCCATTGCGACCAAGTTCTCTTTTCGAGAGAGCCCTGCTTCATAAAAATGCAGAAAACACAACGTAAATAATAAGGAAAAATACAAATTATATATATATATTTTTTAAACACTAGTGCATCCAATCGTAAGGTATTCTGAAATTTGTTCAAGTATGTGGCTCATAAGAACTAAATACTGTTCTACCTACATCGTTGGCGACTAGGAATTTCAAGAGTTAGCCATTCCTGTGAATGAGTAATGTATTTTGTACTTCTGTAAATTAGGAGTGATGTGAGGTAACAAAGAATGGTAGTTTTATCGGTCACCCATAGTAAAGCGTAGAGCGCTATGATAAACAGCATCCAATGGTTTTTAACAACAGGAAGCAGTCATTTTGATTGCTCATTAATTAAAAAAATGTATTACTCTGTTATTTTTTAAGTCATGCCTCACTCCATCCTTGACTTTTCCTAAATAAGTCTATATAACACACTGTTAGAATCTTAATATCACCAACAAAATGTGAGTTCTACCCAGTTTAAGGAGGGCATGTGATATTTTTTTAATGGTTTTCCCCCATTGCCCCTCCGTCCCCCGACAGTAAGGCCTGCTCCACACCTTCTCGCTGTGCCCAGTTGATATTCACATTGATAATTGCCTCGAAACTGAACCTAAACCAAAACTAATTTCACACATAACAAATAAATGAAGTATGATGGGGAGAAAGGGGGAGAATGGGTGAGTTGATGAGCGAGGGGAAGCGAATGATGCATAATTGAGTAATCACCAATTGTGAATGAAGAACAAGGTGGGCCATTTTATTGTATTGATCTATTCTAATCTCAAATGGAATGTACCCTACATCAGTCCATCGAATCCAAGCACTCTTATCCGTCTACTCTGCCCTACTTGGAGTACACAGTGAGAGAGTGAGCAATTTACAATGGCAAGAAGACCAAGAAGAATGGATGCACATGCCGCATTAGCGCTGCTACAAAATCTGAATGAAAACCAATCAGATGGTGGGGAAGAAATGAATCATGACATTTCTGATGATTCTTCTTCTAATTCTGAACCTTCACCTCGGAGGCCAGAACCGTACGCACTGAGCAGGTGCCCGTTCCACCACCAAATGAAACGGTGAGACAGGAAACAGGAAAGGATGACAGTTGGATAGAACAAGCCGGTGACAATGCTACGGTCAGATTATCAGAATATTGACAGCTGTCAAATTATAATGCTATTATTGCTTTTGTAATGCCATTATTACTTTTGTGCTGATTTTCACTTTATCAAGCACAATGATGTTTAGGCTTCTGATGTTTTCATTATTTTGCGGCGCGTCTTGCTGACTGTGCATCTTGGTGGTTTTCCTAATAATTTTTGTTGTTGTCAAGAAGCTGTTACTGTGTTCCAACACATATGTGTTTTGTTTCATAGTTGTAACAAATGTACTCCAAAAATAAAACTGATTGAATTATATATTTTTGTATTTTTTACATAATAGCCTATAGTAAAACGAATGAAAATGCTATTGTGTTATAAAAACGTATTCTAATGTTACCTAAGACCGCCATAAACACAACCAACTGATCATTTTTGCGATAGCATATATGAAATGTATTAATTACACTGCTAGTGTTTTGCAGTCAATATGACTGCTTATTAGTTTGAAGGGGGGTCCCTCGAGGCCCAGCGGTTCTAGTGTTAAAGTGACAGCTGTGTTCATATAGATTATGTCGCCATAGTCTAGGGCTGAAAGTTGACAACCTAAAATAACAGCAAATACACAGGATTCCATATCGCAAAACAAAACTTTGTTCACCCAAACATAATCTGTGGTATGCCTCTGTGTGTGAGTGTGTACATGTGTACTTTCACCTAGGACATAATCCAGAATCTATAACAAAATTGAGTGGTATTGTGCCTACTGTAGTTAGTGCACCCAGGAAGGTAACTATAATAACTTTTAAAGCAGATTGCCATAGTGCAAAGTGGATTTGACCAACAACAAAAAATATATCAACAAATATTTGAACAGAAAAAAACAAGCATCCTTCATTTCGTGTTGCTGCAGATCCCCTGCTAACAGAGCAGCTAAGCAGGGCACCTCCTGATTAACAGAGACGAATACAGAGGAAACCATATTAAATTAAATTGTAGAAAGAGATTGATGCTCTCCAGCATGACCTCATCAATTCAGGTGGCCGAACCAAAGTAAACATTAAATTCATTCAGAGAGACAGCGCCGCTGCTAGCCTACCATCCGCTGCTTGTTCTGCGGAACTTGCGGGGGATCGTGTTTACTGGATAACTGTTACCATATCGAAGTCCTCTGGAACACAAACGCTCCATAATGAACTGTCTGGCTGTGAAGGGGGGACTGAGAAAGGAGTGCCTCCATCACTCTGCGGGCTTGGCCGCCCCCACCACCAACCCCATCTCCCTCATCCCCCTCTCTCTCGAAAACAAAAGCTGCACCTGCCAAGGGAGGCTTTCCTGTTTGCTTTGGACGACTGAGCACTTCCCTTACAACCCCCCACCCGCTCTGTCTGTGAGCTTTAGGCCTTTGGGGAGCCATGCCAAGCCCTTGCTAGCTGGGCCCGGGCCAGGCTCACTGCTGAGTCTGCATTACTGACGTCCCGCTGCCAAGACTCCCCTCTCTCTGCGGCCAACAACCTCCCAAAGGCCATCCATCCATCCCCTCTCCCCGCTTCCCCTTCCTCCACACTGGCTCTAGGGGTTTATCCTCCTCCAACTCTGCTGATTAATTGTGCCCAAACACACTACCATGCTTTGATCCTCACTGCAACACTGGTAAAGAATCCCAGCAAAGTCCTGCTGATCCACTCTGCCTCGGACCACAGCTAAGCAAACATACAGAAAGAATCAAGTGAAATAGGGAGAGAAAGAGAGAAGAATAAAAGCAACATAGTGAAGGGAAAGCAGGTTGGATAAAGTGCAACTCCAAGCATTTCTCACATTTATAATAATGAGGGTATGGAGACATTTTTGGCTTGTTTTCAGATGTAGGGAGACACATTTAGGCTAGTCCAGGCCCCAAGATGATTCTTAATTAGGCCACTAATTGGGGCACGACACATGCAGTAGTGTAAGTAGTTTCGCCGTCAGGAGTGGACAATCGCGTTTTATCTGCCCG
The DNA here is from genome assembly GCF_029448725.1 of Salvelinus fontinalis. NCBI lineage: Eukaryota > Metazoa > Chordata > Actinopteri > Salmoniformes > Salmonidae > Salvelinus > Salvelinus fontinalis. The sequence continues at coordinate 15,135,244 of NC_074684.1, forward strand.
ACTATGTAAGGAGGTGTGAGGGAAACCACAAGCCGACTCTAAAAGTCTGCAGCCTAGGTCTGGCATGGCTCAGCCTAAGAAATGCATAATTACACACTCATAGGCACAGCATAAGTTTACACTATACAGCTATAACTAGTTAGGGGAGAGAGTGACACTGCATATGCTCGAGTAGGGAGCGACGTAGGGTAAGCCAATCAGAATCTCCCACTGAACTCCTGTTGATGGGATGCTGAAGGCAATGTTAAAATGTAGAGTTTCCCCCCCACATCATTTACATGTGGAATGAATGAGCATTCCAGTGTTTGGCAGACCACAATGACCAAGCTGGCCTGCACAAGAGCAGAGCAAGAGAGACCCGTCCATAATCGCAAAGTAAAAAGCAGGAGAAGCAGAGTACGAGTTCTTCCTCACAGATCTGAATGGACTGGATAGGTTTAGCAATATGGTGATAGATCTACCTAGCCCTCCGATTAGTGTGCCTTACAAAAGACAGCCATGTATATTACTGTCCATCCACAATACATCTCCACATAGCCTTTCACATATGAAGCATGAGCCAAAATGGACAGAAGGTAATAGAGCCCGCCAGCTTGTAATCCTAGAAAAAAAACAGAAATTAGTTAGCATTATTTACCTTTGGTTCATTCGCAATTGATTCCTATGGGGGAAATTAAATGGGGAAAGAATGGGGTTTTGGGATAAATGCCAAAAATAAGGTCTGAGGTTAACACAGGTTTAGGAGAAATATGTTTTGTTATAAAATATAATATCAGTCAGTTAACATGACCTTAATGAATTATTAAGCCTTTCATTTATTTGAAAAAGTAATTGCCTTGTTCAGGGGAAGAACGATTATTTCTTTACCTTGTCAGCTCGGGGATTTGATCCAGCAACCTTTCGGTTACTGGCCCAACGCTCTAACCAATAGGCTACCTGCCACCCCATTTATGTGCTTATTTTGATTACATAAATGCTTCAAAATGTATAAAAAGTGACGTTAGCTGATGAAGATGATCAACCCCCCCCCCCAAAAACAACATAAGATCTCCTAAGCCTGTGTTTACCACCAACTTAATTTTAGCCGTTTATCAAAAAACCCTCAAACTCCCATTCATTTCCCCATAGCCTTTGGCCAACAAGCCATGGCGGAGTTAGCCTCAGTTATTGCCTACAAAAAGACACCATTACTATTGCTATCTATTGGACAAATATTTCACTGCTATCTTCATCACTCAATCGATAATAGACCCAGTGTATTCTGGCAAGGAATCACAGAACCATCTACAGTGCCTTCAAAAAGTATGAATTCCTCTTGACTTATTACACATTCTGTTGTGTTACAGCCTGAATTAAAAATGTATTAAATAGATGTTTTCTAACCCATCTACACACAATACCGTATAATGACAAAGTGAAAACATTACTTTAGAAATGTTTATTGAAAATGAAATACAGATATAGCTCATTGACATAAGTATTCACACCCCTGAGTCAACACTTTGTAGAAGCACCTTTGGCAGCGATTACAGCTGTGAGTCTTTCTGGTTAAGTCTCTAAGAGTTTTGCACACCTGCACTGAGCAATATTTGAAACTAAAAACTCTGCCACTCAGGAACATTCACTGTCTTCTTGGTAAGCAACTCCAGTGTCGATTTGGCCATGTGCTTTATGTTATTGTCCTGCTGAAAGGTACATTTATCTCCCAGTGTCTGGTGGAAAGCAGACAACCAGGTTTTCCTCTAGGATTTTGCCTGTCCTTAGCTCCATTCTGTTTATTTTATTCTGAAAAACTCCCCATTCCTTAACGATTACAAGCATACACATAACATGATACAGCCACCACTATACTTGAAAATATGGAGAGTGGTGCTAAGTAACGTGTTGTATTGGATGACCCAAACATAACGCTTTGTATTCAGGACAAAAAGTTAATTGCTTTACTTTTTTAAAAGTATTACTTTAGTGCCTTGTTGCAAACAGGATGCATGTTTTGGATTTTTTTTATTCTGTACAGGCTTCCTTCTTTTGACTTTGTCATTAAGGTTAGTATAGTGGAGTAACTATAATGATCCATCCTCAGATTTCTAATATCACAGCCATTAAACTCTTATGGTGAAATCCCTGAACGGTTCCCTTCCTCTTCGGCAACTGAGTTAGGAAGGACTCCTGTATCTTTGTAGTGACTTGGTGTAATGATACATCGTACAAAGTGCAATTAATAACTTCACCATGGTCAAAGGGATAATACATTCTCCGTTTCTTTTTTTTTTGAAGCCATCTACCAATTGCTGCACTTCTTCGCGAGGCATTGGAAAATCTCTCTGGTCTTTGTGGTTGAATTTGTGTTTGAAATTCACTGCTCGACTGAGAGACCTTACAGAGATGAGGTAGTCATTCAGAAATCTTGTTAAACACTATAATTGCACAAAGAGTGAGTCCATGCAACTTATTATGTGATTGGCACAAACACACAACCAGTCAAAAGTTGACACACCTACTCATTCAAGGGTTTTTCTTATTTTTTAAAACTATTTTCCACATCAAAACTATGAAATAACACATATGGAATCATGTAGTAACGGAAAAAGTGTTTTATATTCCTCAATGTAGCCACCCTTTGCCTTGATGACAGCTTTGCACACTATTGGCATTCTCTCAACCAGAATCACCTGGAATGCTTTCCAACAGTCTTGAAGGAGTTCCCACATATGCTGAGCATGTATTGGCTGCTTTTCCTTCACTCTGCGGTCCAACTCATCCCAAACCATCTCAATTGGGTTGAGGTCGAGTGATTGTGAAGGCCAGGTCATCTGATGCAGCACTCCATCACTCTCCTTGGTCAAATAGCCCTTACACAGCCTGGAGGTGTGTTGGGTCACTGTCCTGTTGAAAAACAGATGATATTCCCACTAAGCGCAAACCAGATGGGATGGTGTATCGCTGCAGAATGCTGTGGTAGCCATGCTGGTTAAGTCTGCCATGAATTCTAAATAGGGAAAGGGTAGCTACATTGAAGAATTTCAAATATACTTTGATTTGTTTAACACTTTTTTGGTTAGTATATGATTCCATTTGTGCTATTTCATACTCTTGATGTCTTCACTATTATTCTACAAGGTAGAAAATAGTTGGGGAAAAAACTGGAATGAGTAGGTGTCCAAACTATCCACCCACCCACCCACCCACCCACCCACACACACATATACATATATATACACATATACACATATATATACACACACACACACACACACACACACACACACACACACACACACACACACACACACACACACACACACACACACACACACACACACACACACACACACACACACACACACACACACACATATATATACACACAGTTGAAGTCGGAAGTTTACATACACCTTAGCCAAATACATTTAAACTCAGTTTCACAATTCCTGACATTTAATCCTAGTAAAAATTCCCTGTCTTAGGTCAATTAGGATCACGACTTTATTTTAAGAATGTCAAATGTCAGAATAATAGTAGAGAGAATACATTTTTAGCTTCTATTTCTTTCATCACATTCCCAATGGGTCAGAAGTTTACATACACTCAATTAGTATTTGGTAGCATTGCCTTTAAATTGTTTAACTTGGGTCAAACGTTTCGGGTGGCCTTCCACAAGCTTCCCATAATAAGTTGGGTGAACTTTTGCCCATTCCCCCTGACAGAGATGGTGTAACTGAGTCAGGTTTGTAGGCCTCCTTGCTCACACACACTTTTTCAGTTCTGCCCACAGTTTTTCTATAGGTTCGAGGTCAGGGCTTTGTGATGGCCACTCCAATATTTTGACTTTGTTGTCCTTAAGCCATTTTGCCACAACTTTGGAAGTATGCTTGGGGTCATTGTCCATTTGGAAGACCCATTTGCAACCAAGCTTTAAACTTCTTGACTGATGTCAATAACTTCTTGACTGATGTCCTGAGATGTTGCTTCAATATATCCACATATCATGAGGAAGGGAAATTAACTATTTTGTGAAGTGCACCAGCCCCTCCTGCAGCAAAGCACCCCCACAACATGATGCTGCCGTGCTTCACGGTTGGGATGGTGTTCTTAGGCTTACAAGCCTCCCCCTTTTTCCTCCAAACATAACAGGTCTATTTTTGTGTCATCAGACCAGAGGACATTTTTCCAAAAAGTACGATATTTGTCCCCATGTGCAGTTGCAAACCGTAGTCTGGCTTTTTTAATGGCGGTTTTGGAGCAGTGGCTTCTTCCTTGCTGAGCGGCCTTTCAGGTTATGTCGATATAGGACTTGTTTTACTGTGGATATAGATATGTTTGCACCTGTTTCATCCAAAATCTTCACAAGGTTTTCACTTTTCACACCAAAGTACATTCATCTCTAGGAGACAGAACACGTCTCCTTCCTGAGCGATATGATGGCTGCGTGGTCCCATGGTGTTTATACTTGCGTACTATTGTTTGTACAGATGAACGTGGTTCCTTCAGGAAATTGCTCCCAATGATGAACCAGACTTGTGGAGGTCTACAATATATATATTTTTGATTTTCCCATGATGTCAAGCAAAGAGGCACTGAGTTTGAAGGTAGGCCTTGAAATACGTGCACAGGTACACCACCAATTGACTCAAATTATGTCAATTAGCCTATCAGAAGCTTCTAAAGCCATGACATCATTTTCTGGAATGTTCCAAGCTGTTTAAAGGCACAGTCAACTTAGTGTATGTAAACTTCTGACCCACTGGAATTGTGATACAGTGAATTATAAGTGAAATAATCTGTCTGTAAACAATTGTTGAAAAATTACTTGTGTCATGCACAAAGTAGATGTCCTAACAGACTTGCCAAAACTATAGTTTGTTAACAAGAAATTTGTGGAGTGGCTGAAAAACAAGTTTAAATGACTCCAACCTAAGTGTATGTAAACTTCCGACTTCAACTGTATGTATACACACACACACACACACACACGTTAAAAAATTTGGCGTCACTTAGAAATATCCTTGTTTTCCATGAAAACATACATGAAATTAGTTGCAAAATGAATAGGAAAGATAGTCAAGACGTTGGCAAGGTTATAAATAATTATTCTTAATTGAAATAAGTGTGTCCTTCAAACTTTGCTTTCGTCAAAGAATCCTCTATTTGCAGCAATTACAGCCTTGCAGACCTTTGGCATTCTAGTTCTCAATTTGTTGAGATAATCTGAAGAGATTTCACCACATACTTCCTGAAGCACCTCCCACAAAAATTGGATTGTCTTGATGGTCACTTCTTATGTACCATACGGTCAAGCTGCTCCCACAACAGCTCAATAGGGTTGAGATCCAGTGACTGTGCTTACCCTTCCATTATAGACAGAATACCAGCTGACTGCTTCTTCCCTAAATACTTCTTGCATAGTTTGGAGCTGTGCTTGGGGTCATTGTCTTGGAGGGAATTGGCTACAATTAAGCGCCGTCCACAGGGTATGGCATGGCATTGCAAAATGGAGTGATGGATCTTGAAGGAAGGCTCTTTTACCCTGTGCAAATCTCCCACTTTACCACCACCAAAGCACCCCCAGACCATCACTTTGCCTCCACCATGCTTGACAGATGGCGTCAAGCACTCCTCCAGCATCTTTTCATTTTTTTTGCATCTCACGAATGTTGTTCTTTGTGATCCGAACCCCTCAAACTTAGATTTGTTTGTCCATACCACTTCTTTCCAATCTTCCTCTGTCCAGTGTCTGTGTTCTTTTGCCTATTTTAATATTTTCTTTTAATTGGCCAGTCTGAGATATAGCTTTTAATTTGCAACTCTGCCTAGAAGGCCAGCATCCCAAAAATTGCCTCTTCACTGTTGACGTTGAGACTGGTGTGTTGTGGGTACTGTTTAAATCAAGCTGCCAGTTGAGGACTTGTGAGGTGTCTGTTTCTCAAACTAGACCCTCTAATGTACTTGTCCTCTTGCTCAGTTGTGCACCAGGGCCTCCCACTCCTCTTTCTATTCTGGTTAGAGCCAGTTTGCGCTGTTCTGTGAAGGGAGTAGTACACAGTATGAGATCCTCAGTTTCTTGCCAATTTCTCGCATGGAATAGCCTTAATTTCTCAGAACAATAGACTGACGAGTTTCAGAAGAAAGTTATTTGTTTCTGGCCATTTTGAGCCTGTAATTAAACCCACAAATGCTGATGCTCCAGATACACAACTAGTCTAAAAAAGCCAGTTTTATTGCTTCTTTAATCAGAACAACCATTTTCAGCTGTGCTAACATAATTGCAAAAGGGTTCTCTAATGATCAATTAGTGTCACGCCCTGACCTTAGAGAGCTTTTTATGTCTCTATTTTGGTTTGGTCAGGGTGTGATTTGGGTGGGCATTCTATGTTCTTTTTTCTATGTTTTGTATTTCTTTGTTTTGGCCGGGTATGGTTCTCAATCAGGGACAGCTGACTATCGGTGTCTCTGATTGGGAACCATACTTAGGTAGCTTTTCCCCACCGATGCTTTGTGGGTAGTTATTTTCCGTTTTGTGTTTCTGCACCTGACAGGACTCTTTCGGTTTCGTTCATTCTCTTTGTTATTTTGTTATAGTGTTCAGTTTAAATAAAAAGCATGAACACTTACCACGCTGCGCTTGGTCCGATTATTCCTCATCCGATGACGACACCCGTTACAATTAGCCTTTTAAATTTATACACTTGGATTAGTTAACACAACGTGACGGTTGCTGATAAATGTAGATATTCCAAGCTACAATAGTCATTTACAACATTAACAATGTCTACACTGTATTTGTGATCAATTTGATGTTATTTTAATGGACAAAAATGTTTTTCTTTTCTTTCAAAAACACGGACATTTCTAAGTGACCCCAAACTTTTGAACGGTAGCGTATGTGTTTTTTTCCCACCCTGTCCCCTCACCCGCTTTAACCCTTCAACTACAATCGTGCCAGACGTGTTGTTAAAACAGAGGCACAACGTGAGCCGTCTGTCCTCTGGTGCAGGACATGTTAAGGCTTGTGTGTGTGACATGCTGACCAAACCGTGCTTTTCTTTCAAAAACAAGGACATTTATAAGTGTCCCCAAACTAACTAACGAACTAACTAACTATCTAGAGAGAGAGCTTAATTTCGAAAATCCATTTCCAAGTTCTCACAAATGAGATCCTGTCAATGTAATCAGGGTATGAAATGATTTTATTTTCAAATACAACGTAATTTTTAATTTAGTTGTGGTAAATTTGAAGTGTACAAATTATTATGATCATGTTCCGGCCCCCTGACTATTCACTCCGACATTACAGTGGAGAACTTGGTGTCTGCCTGCCATCTGGACCAAATGAAAATCCTAATTGTTGGAGACTGATAGGAAGCATCAGATAAAATGGCCACCTCGTCTTTCCAGAGGTTCAAAGAGAGTTAAAGCTCGTGTTTGGTGAGGCTGCAGAGAATGAGGGGTGGGGTTATTTTTTTAACCTTTATTTAACTAGGCAAGTCAGTTAAGAACAAATTCTTATTTACAATGACGGCCTAGGAACAGTGGGTTAAACTGCCTTGTTCAGGGGCAGAACGACAGACTGTTACCTTGTCAGCTCGGGGATTCGAACTAGCAACCTTTCAGTTACTGGCCCAACACTAACCACTAGGCTACCTGCTGCCACAGCTTCCTTGTCAAGATAATATTAATATCTTAAAGCAGCATGTGACAAACAGAATATGCATACTGCTACTCTAAACAGTGGACTCATCCATCTTCGGGCTAAGGAGGGAGGCAGTTCTTTTTTCCAAATAATTTCCCCAGGATCATGCGGCTTCGAAAGGTCCTGGAATTAAACCATGGCAACCTGTTGTTTGAACAAGCCTAAAACTCAGTAAGCAAGTGACAAACATTGGATATGTAAGAGGCAGTGTAGGGGTTTTATTGTCCATATAAAAAGGACCATCAGCCAATGCTTGAGGATGAGTTGTACAGAAAGGTCATTTGGTGAGACCCAAGGGTTATGTCCCAAGACGGGAGTCCAAAAAGTCCAGCAGTAAGCAGAGTGTGGATGGGGTCAGAGAGAATACATGTCAAAAAGCTGATGAGGTCACCAGTTGTGACTGGATGTGAAATGTGGCGTGTCCTTATCAACTCCCTAGACTCACTGTGAGAATACAAACCATATTTTCTAAGTTATTACTCCAACAAAACTAAGCTGTCTCTCACCACTATCATACTCCATTCCAGACATAGAGCGATCTATCATCTTGTGTCAAATTCCGGTCTCCCTTAAAGACCATTAACCAAATACAGCTCAGACCAAATACAATTCATATCACAAAAACTCATGCAGTTAATATATCCTTTTACCTACGATCATAAATCTTCCAAATTATCTGGACTTTGAGAATACCGGCACGGACAATTCTACAGCTGAGAATACCGGCACGGACAATTCTACAGCTGAGAATACCGGCACGGACAATTCTACAACTGAGAATACCGGCACGGACAATTCTACAGCTGAGAATACCGGCACGGACAATTCTACAGCTGAGAATACCGGCACGGACAATTCTACAGCTGAAGTCTTTGGAAGAGCAGCTGTGCAGTCATATCCCTGCAGGATGGTTCATTTTGTGTATTATCCTGGTCAGCGAATTCGACTCTCCTGCCTCATCACCTGGAGTTAACGATGGGATAAAGCAACAGATTTGTGCAACCTACACAGCCTCCAACTAGCTAAGGGTATCCCGCACTTCGCCATGGCCTTAAAACAACTAAAGTGCGGGGATGGCCTACAGCTGACTGTTCTTTGCCAGATGGGCAGCATCTCTAAATGGCAACAGGCTCCACCCAAACGACCTCTCATAGGGGTCAAAGAGTACAGGAAAATAGTAAACATCCTCTTACAGACTTTTCTCCACAGAAAGCGGCTATCCTGCATTTTAGCTGATTGAAACCCTTGCACAGCATCAGGCGATTGAGAAACTTCCGCAAGATTTATTATGACCGGTACAGGGGGAGGGGGGCACATTAATATTGTGGGCCGTTCCACTCGATGAGAGATTTATTCACTGCAGCTCTTTGGTTAAAGAGATTAGATGCTTTGCTGAGAACATCTTCATTAAGTGAAGTGGTCCTCTAAAATGTTTTGGAGAAGTTGGCGCAGTCTTCTGTTGAAATTAACCAGTGATGGATTAGTTAAGCTAAAAGGGCAAGAAGCTTGGGCTTGCCTTACGCCCTCTAATGGGGCACAGAAATGCATTTATACCAAGATTACTACAACAGGGAGACCGACACAAACATGCATATGCACGCAGACACACTTGAATTTCATGACAAGCACACAATGATGCGGGCAGAAAACCTTACCTTTTTCTTGCTGCAGTAGATCTGCCATTTTTTCTCTGCAGGCAGGTTGAACATGGCCTCCCTGTGTTTCTCTGTGAGGTCAAGTTCATCCTGCAGAGAGAGAGAGTGGGTGGGAAAGGGGGAGAGATGGAGAGAGAAAATGGGTCTGTGTGAGTAGCCTACAAATACAGTAAATATAATCTACACACAAACCCTTATTGATTAATTAATGTCTAGACAATATATAATTCACAGTTGTACATTAATGTGGAATACAACTTGTAGACAACAGTAACAGGTGGCTGATCATTTTAGTGAGTTTTTCACCAACATTGCCAGCAACCTTGTTGACCAACTCAGAGAATGCTCTGTAGAATTTGCGAACCCTCATATTCAAACCTATTATTCAGCCAAGGGCATCTTCGAAGGACAGTTTGCCTTTTCCCAGGTTTCAATTTCAGATGTTACAAAGATGCTTCAAGATCATGACAAACAAAAAGACACCTTGGTTCTTGAGTGATGCTGCCGATCGTACAGGTGACACAGGAGTAGGGATGGGCATTTTACCTTTGACTGGTCGAGTACTCGCATGATTATTTTTCAAGTACTCAATCAAAATAAAAAGCTATTCTTTGAACAAGGTGGCACTGGATTTTTTTTGTGTGCATTTATCTATTTACAAACAGTAAGCAACAATGCCTAATGTATCATACCCATTACAGATAACGAATGCTAAATTGGCTCATTTACACTGAGCGTACAAAATATTAAGGACACCTTCTCTTTCCATGACAGACTGACAAAGTTCCTGGCAAGGGTGGACATCACCCTGTGTGAGAAGAATAGGAGGACCCTGGGAACACCTCTGATCCAGTGTCATTGTTCAGCGCCATGACAACAATTCTGAAAGAAAAACTTTGAATGACCCAGAACAAACTGATGAGAATTATACTCAAGCTAAGCCCCAGAATGGACATTGATCCTAATCATCTCAGGGAACTGCACCGGTTTCCAGTTGACCTTCCATCATACCAGAGCCAGCATTGCCAACGTCAGACTGCTAGACTATAAGAGAAAGGCTGGATTGTCAAGCAAATCACTGCCGGTCTCACAGTCATTAACCATTAATGAACATAAACACATTAGCACCTCCTGGCTTCCACACATAGCCTACAAGCCACTAATGCAGACCTTTGGAGCATCTACATTTAAAAAGTATAATACATCAATGTAATATAGCCTACACCTTCACAATAAATCCATTATTTATTTTAGACAGGTCTACAGAAACATGATATGAAGAAAATGTCCAAACGATTACTGAGCACAAGTGGCTATTCTGTGTTAACAATGACACAGGTACTCCTACATGCTTAATTTAAGAGTTATTTATGTAACATTAGTTGTGATACAAATGTTGAGCTACGTGTTTAGATTTTTTTATACATTCTAAGGCTGCATGATGCGACTCGAATGATGATTTGAAGAAAGTTGCATGAGCTGTCCTTCATTTTTGTGCAGGCTGCACACACTTCATCAGTCTCATTCACAATTTGACAAGCACTTGATGCCTCAAATTTCCCGGCTGCATCCCCTTTGTGCCCGTAACAACCCCTAAAAAAAATACATGCCTTTTGCGGCCAGTGGCCGTTGTGCCCTTGGGCTTAATATAATAATTATAATTCCCTTCTCCCGGCTGCGTGCCGAAGCCCCTCACTCACATGGCTCTCAGTCACGTGATCGACACATTGGGGATGCAACTGCGCGCGTCCTTATCCAATTCTGGAAGTGAATATTGAAGATATTGGTAGAACTGTCCACATTTACTTTGTCAGCCAACAAGATGAGTAGGCCTAACAAACAGCAAAAGCACTTGCCTTTGTCAATCTACTATCCCCCATAGTACAAAAGTCAACCTATTTTATTCTGTGCGAGAGAAAAATACCACAAACATAGTTTGGGACAGGTGTGGGATGCGATAGATCCCAAATGAATACAACCACGAGCTTAAAAAAGCTTAAAATAAACTATTAGGCCATTTTAAAAACACACACACACACTACTAGTCAAACATATTTATTGAAGGGTTTTTCTTTATTTAAAAAAAAAAATCTACATTGTAGAATAATAGTAAGACATCAACTAGAAAATCATTTAGCAACAAAAAAAAGTGTAAAACAAATCCAAATATACAATACCGTTAAAAAAATACGGGGTCATTTAGAAATGTCCTTGTTTTTTCCTGTGTTCCAACGGCACGTTGTGTTAGCTAATCCAAGTTAGGTGGGGTTGCGGTTTACAGTAGGTGCACTTGATTGCTGCCTTGTGTGCCGGGTAGTCGAAGTGATCGCATTTTATCTACGGTAGCGTCCCACCTGGCCAACATCCAGTGAAATTGCAAAGTGCGAAATTCAAAAAAACTAAATTCAAATATTTAACATTCTTGAAAATATATGTGTTATACATCAAAATAAATCTTAACTTCTTGTTAATCCAGCCACCGTGTCAGATTTCATAAAGGCTTTACGGCAAAAGCAAACCATGCAATTATCTGAGGACAGCACCCCGCATACAAACACATGAAAATCATATTTCAACCAGGCAGGTGCGACACAAAAGTCAGAAATAGCGATATAAAAAATGCCTTACCTTTGATGATCTTCTTCTGTTGGCACTCCAAAAGGTCCCAGTTACATCACAAATGGTCCTTTTGTTCGATAATGTCCTTCTTTATATCCATAAAACCTCAGTTTGGCTGGCGCACTTCAGTCACTATTCCACTCAGTTTCCCTCCATCAAAATGCATACAAAATGAATCCCAAACGTTACAAATAAACTTTTACAAACAAGTCAAACAACGTTTATAATCAAACCTTAGGGTACCCTAATACGTAAATAAACGATCAAATTTAAGATGGAGAATAGTATGTTCATTACCGGAGATAAATAAAGAACGCGCTTTCCTCCACGCGCTTAGAAACACTACAGCCAAAATGGGAGCCACCTAGAAAAACAACAATTTCTGGGTCATTTTTCCAAAAACCAGCCTGAAACTCATTCTAGACTGTTGACATCTAGTGGAAGCCCTAGGAACTGCAATTTGGGAGTACTTGGGCTCCAAGTACTTTTTTGGGTGGGGGATGGTTTGTGTCTTAAGGGATTTCAATTGTCTTAAGGGAACAAACTACGCTTACCCAGCGAACCCTGAGAGCGAATCAAGTGCAACTATAGGCGTACCGCTGGCCAATCAGATATCGCAGATCCCTGTGCAGCTTCCATGAGCCCACAGCGAAGTTCATACTGTGAGATTTCAAAACGTATAAAACCATGACTAGCGAGAGACTGCCAGCGAATACAGCAAAGAGCAGCTGTGAGTTCACGTTTACTTTTTTATTCAACACTTTTATAAGCCATAAAACACGTTTCTCCCTATCCACTCGCACTACAAAGTGTATCGACAGACTTGCGTTATTATTAGCGTCTTGTCTTTCTTAATAGAGGAATATTTCACATTTTCTGGTCATAGGTAACAACATGAATTGGTGTGTGGCAGAAATAATGAAGTGCGACTTATGAAATATGATTTTTTTATTGTCTGAGAAAAACCACAGTGCAATGCATGGGTTAAGTTAAGTAATGTTGAACTTTTTTCATTAAAGCGAGTCAGTGGTTCCTGCACCACATGCAATTGCTTTGGAGTAGTTAAAATAATGTTTAGATATTTCAATATGATCAATCGATAAATGATCTAGACCTACATGCAACAGTATCTTGTGCTTTTGACTATGGTTTCATGAGGCCCATTTCACATGATATGCCAAAATCCTTATAACCACTAGGCTAATAAATAAACACGTTTTCTTTTGATTATTTAATGACCTACATCATGTTATTTCAAGTTATCCATTTGGAGCACAACATGCCGTTGTTAAAAAATATGTCTAAATTGGGCATGCCGATAAGTTGGGCAATTGAAGGTACACTACATGACCAAAAGTACATCTCATTCCTAAGTTATGGGCATTAATATGGAGTTGGTCCCCCCTTTGCTGCTATAACAGCCTCCACTCTTCTGAAAAGGCTTTCCACTAGATGTTGGAACCTTGCTGCGGGGAATTGATTCCTTTCAGCAACAAGGGCATTAGTGAGGTCGGGCACTGATGTTGGGCAATTAGGCCTGGCTCGCAGTCAGCATTCCAATTCATCCCAAAGATGTTTGATGAGATTGAGGTCAGGGCTCTGTGCAGGCCAGTCAAGTTCTTCCACACCGATCTCAACAAACCATTTCTATACGGACCTCACTTTGTGCACGGGGGGGATTGTCATGCTGAAACAGGAACGGGCCTTCCCCAAACAGCACAGAATTGTCTAGAATGTCATTGATATGCTGGCCTAGCTCGAACCATGAAAAACAGCCCCAGACTATTATTCCTCCTCCACCAAACTTTACAGTTGGCACTATGTATTGGGGCAGGTAGCGTTCTCCTGGAATCCACCAAACACAGGTTAGTTCATCGGACTGCCAGATGGTGAAGCGTGATTTATCCCTCCAGAGAACGCGTTTCCACTGCTTCAGAGTCCAATGGCGACAAGCTTTACACCATTCCAACCAATGCTTGGCATTGTGCACGGTAATCTTAGGCTGGTGTGCAGCTGCTTGGCCATGGAAACCCATTTTGTGAAGCTCCCTACGAACAGTTCTTGTGCTGACGTTGCTTTCATTGGCAGTTTAGAACTAGGTAGTGAGTGTTGCTACCGTGGACAGATGATTTTTACACGCTACGCACTTCAGTACTTGGTGGTCCTGTTCTGTGAGCTTATGTGGCCTACCACTTCACGGCTGAGCCGTTGTTGCTCATAGACGTTTCCACTACACAATAACAGCACTTACAGTTGACCGGGGAAGCACTAAGAGGGCAGAAATATGACAAACCGACTTGTTGGAAAGGTGGCATCCTATGACAGTGACACGTTAAAAGTCACTGACATCTTCAGTAATGGCCATTCTACTGGCAATGTTTGTCTATGGAGATCGCATGGCTGTATTCTCGATTTTATACACCTGGCAGCAACGGATGTGGCTGAAACAGCTGAATCCACTCATTTGAAGGGATGTCCACATACACTATATATACAAAGTATCTAGGGCTTACAGTGGCAAGAAAAAGCATGTGAACCCTTTGGAAATACCTGGATTTCTGCATAAATTGGTCATCAAATTTGATCTGATCTTCACCTAGGTCAGAACAATAGACAAACAGTCTGCTTAAACTAACACACAAACAATTATCCATTAATGTCTTTATTGAACACCGTGTAAAAATTCCCAGTGCAGGGTGGAAAAAGTATGTGAACCCTTGGATTTAATAACTGGTTGACCCTCCTTTGGCAGCAATAACCTCAACCAAATATTTTCTGTAGTTGCGGATCAGACCTGCACAACGGTCAGGAGGAATTTTGGACCATTCCTCTTAACAAAACTGTTTCAGTTCAGCAATATTCTTGGGATGTGAACTGCTCTCGAGTTCATGCCACAGCATCTCATTCGGGTTGAGGTCAGTCCAGAAGGCGTTTTTTCTTCCGTTGAAGCCATTCTGTTGTTGATTTACTTCTGTGTTTTGGGTTGTTGTCCTGTTGCATCACCCAACTTCTGTTGAGCTTCAATTGGCGGACAGATAGCCTAACATTCTACTGCAAAATGTCTTGATGAACTTGGAAATTCATTTTTCCGTCGATGAGAGCAAGCTGTCCATGCCCTGAGGCAGCCCAAAACCATGATGCTCCCTCCACCATACTTTACAGTTGGGATGAGGTTTTGATTTTGGTGTGCTGAACCTCTTTTTCTATACACATAGTGTTGAGTTGTTTGGAAGGAACACACAAATGTAGTTTCATCTGTCCACAGAATATTATATACTGGAACATCCAGGTGCACTTTTGCAAACTTCAGACGTGCAGCAATGTTTTTTTTGGACAGCAGTGGCTTCTTCCATGAACACCATTCTTGTTTGGTGTTTTACATATAGTAGACTCGTCAGAGATGTTAGCATGTTCCAGAAATTTCTGGAAGTCTTTAGCTGACACTCTAGGATTCTTCTTAACCTCATTGAGCATTCTGCGCTGTGCTCTTGCAGTCATCTTTGTAGAACGGCCACTCCTAGGGAGAACAGCAACAGTGCTGAATTTTCTCCATTTATAGACAATTTGTCTTAACTGTGGACTGATGAACGTCAAGGCTTTTAGAGATACTTTTGTAACCCTTTCCAGCTTTATGCAAGTCAACCATTCTTAGGTCTTCTGAGATCTCTTTTGTTCGAGGCATGGTTCACATCAGGCAACACAGTGAATGTTTAAATTATGTATTCAATATAGAGTAGAAAAATACAATAATTTGTGTGTTATTAGTTTAAGCACACTATGTCTGTCTATTGATGTGACTTAAATGAATATCAGATCAAATTTGATGACTAATTTATGCAGAAATCCAGGTAATTCCAAAGGGTTCACATCATTTTTCTTGCCACTGTATGTTAACTTTGATTTTAGTTCAATGTAAATTATAGACCTTTCAAACATTGTATGCAACTTTAGAAATCGGCAAATTACTTGAACAGATTTGGTAAAAAAAATAAAAAGTTATGCATGCCAACATAATAGGCAACAATTAATAGTAGGCAAAGTGACTGTCAGGTGAAAATGATATAAATCCTTTTACCATTGCAACATTTGATGTAGTCACATTCACTGTGGTTGTCTGAAGCGATGCCTCATGGCAATTGGCTATTCCTCGTAACTTGCAACCGTGTCAATGAGCGTCAACAGGATCTTTTCCTTTGCCTCAAACTGCAACGATTACCAGCTGAGAAACTTTTAATGAGTTGATTTGACTCCTGACTTAGAGTTTGTCTGTGCATTGTCATAACATCCTCCTAAAACCTACTCCGAGTTGGGGCTCGGCTGGAGCGTATCAAAGAAACGGGGTAAACCGTCTCCGAAAGGGGCTCTCCCAATAGACGCGAATCCACATAGGGCGGGAGGAACCGTCTGTCTGAACACCAGCCAAAGGCCGGCCGACATGGGCCCTCCCAGGTGGATAACGAATGACAATCGGTCAAAAGAAATTAAACTGGCTGGACAACAGAGGGGAACCATGGAGACGCAAGATGAACCAAGCTGGGGACTGGACTCGAGAGCCTGCCCTCCCCGCGGCTAAACAACCACAAATCGGTCGCCGAAGGGATGGGCACCTTCATAGGATTAGAACCATGGTCATGAAGGACCCAGAACTCGCAAGGTGAAAGCTTTAGTTATTTTAGTGTTAAAACAGGTTTGAACCTTTTCTGAGAAGTTTTTATTTGATTTATTTGACCATTTCAAAACAATACAACCACGCATGTGGATACAATACAATGCCATTAAAATCATTGAGTATGACACAAAAAAGTTTTAAAACCTATTTCTATTGTGGCCCACATGAATACATCTCATCAATAGGGTGGAAACTGTAAAAGGAATAGCATAGATTACCATGTAACCTTCATGGAAAACAATGAAACTTTTTTTAAGCCTGTGCCGTTTTAAAGCATTTTGCCCAGAAACCATTTAAGGTTTATCTTGAAAATCCTTAGCGTAAGGATATATTTTATATGGTTTGGTACACCATTCCATTCCTCTGCACCAGGGTTAAGGAAATAGCTTTTTCCTGCCATGCTCCAATAGCGCCGCAGTCTGATATTGGCAACACTGGCTCTGGTGTGATGGCTATGAGAGTCCCTAATGAAATGAAAATAACCAGACAGGTAACTGGGGGAAGGTCATGTACAACTTTAACAACCATCAACAGTTTGATCAGCACCACCCGGAGATCAACTGGAAGCCAGTTCAGTTCCCTGCAATGATTAAGACAAACGTGCATCCTCGGGATGAGCTTGAGTATAATTCTCATTAGTTTGTTTTGGGCCGTTTGAAGTTCAGAGTTTTTTTTATGCCACTGAACCATGAGATACATTGCCACTATGGCTATGCTTGTATCAGAGATGTTGCCATGGTTCTCATAGTCTCTGTATCCACGAACTTGGCTACCCTTGCCAGGATCTTTGTCCTGGAATGAACATTCCCAATGACCTTTAGAGCCCTGGGTTAATCGGTCATGTGTTCACATCCCAAGTTTGTAACAGAGCATTTTCCCTTCACCGCTACACCATTACACTTGAGAAGTTGGAAAGGTTTCTCACTTTGTTTTTGGAACCAAACAGAGTTTGTTGTCGGATAACCACTTACTGACTTATGTCATTTCGCAGCTCAGGGTGTTTTCAACGATCTCCTTATTCTTATGTGAAACCAAGAGGGCAGAATCATCTGCATACAGGAACAGAGGGCTTGATCAGGCAGAATCCATGTCATTTATGTAGAGCAAAATGTTCCCCTGGAGGACACCAGTGTATCTCCTTAGCATAAGACAGTGTCCCGGCTACATCCACCCTTTGGACCCTATAAGTTATGTATGACTTTACCCATAATAAGGAGTTGGTGCAAAAATCAATTGCTTTCAGTTTGTACAACAAAATATCATGGTCCACAGTATCAAATGATTCTGTCAAGTATAGTAAACAGGTATCGGTAGAATAAGATTGTCTAAAACCGGACTGAAGGTCATATAAAATGTCATTGTCATCATTGTACTTTATGATCTGTTCATGGAGTGATTTTTCTGAAACCTTTGACAACACACCCAAGATTGACACTGGTCTGCAGTTCCCTTGTTCAACGTTGCTTACTTTCTTGAATAAAGGAACTCTTCGACTCGTGATACCTATCATGTTGAATGGAAAGGTTGATGATGTGTGTTACATAAGGTCCGATACAATCAGTAGCATCACTCAGGAATCTAGCTGGGATGTTATCCAGTCCTGTGGCTTTCTGTTTGTCTAGATCTTCAAGCATCTTTGATGTTTTGTGGATACGGGTCCTGGTCATGTGAGGAAAAATACCATGATTTTCAGTAACAACAATCAAGATTGAACTTGCATGCAAATGATCACAGGCCAGTGGGCAACATTTTTATGACTGTCCTGAAAGAAAACCTACTGCATTGTATGAATCGAAATTAGTCTTTCATCAGGTAATGCAGAACTAAATCTTTGCCACAAACCTCTGATAGCAACACCGACAACCATAAGACTAGAGAATGCATTGTTCTCTAAATGTATTTTAACCTAGAAAGACTTTCCTACCTCTGACTGTGAACAAAGTGATCAACAAAGCCAGGATATACTTATTGTAAGTCAGTCTTAGCCAGAGTCTGTTAAAATGATTAAAATGTCATGTTAATTCAATGGTGTCCGTGTGTCTGTATATATCTATTTGCACTGTGTGTGAGTACTAACTGTCAGAGCATGCATGCAAGTCTGTGTAGAAAATGTGTGTACCCAAATGGTCTTCGTGGGGCGGAGGGGTGTGGTGGGGTGTGAGAGTCAGCTCGACTATTCAACTATAATTTCTGCATGCAACCACATTTGCAGCAAACAGGCGCTCTCTCTGGAACTGAACACTGTCTCACATGTGTTCATAGGGTTCCTATCTGGGCAGGGAGCCACTGGGAAGGGATGCAGGGTGGAGGAGCTCTTCCTCTGAAGTATTTTTCAGCTACGGGCAGTGGCGGACCCGTGGAATTGTTAAATTAGTACCTGCGCTGTTGTGTAACAAGCAAGCCAAATCAGACGCAAGCCAGATGTTTTGGGTGCAAGATTAATAGCGTCATGTTATGGCTGGGTGATATATAGAATTAATTCCAATGTATGTTTCAGTGCAATGTTCCAAATGCCTGTATCGCAAGAATCAATATGTGTATTATATTTTTAATGTGCACCTTCCCACTCACACACAAACACCAAGCCCCTTCCCCTGTCACTCACAACAACAACAATGAAAGATAAATGCTTGTTGTCAGAGAGGAAGAAGTTTAAACTCACTATTTACACGAGGTTTCGTCCAACAGAAACGCTAAGAGACATTTTACTGTAATAGACGAGAAATTAGCCTTTTTTTTTTTTGCTCAACTGACAAAATGTAGAACAGAGCAGACCCTATTAAAACAAGAGAATCGATGTTCATTGATAGTTTCAAATTAATGCTCAGTTAGTAGCATTTACTGTTAGCAGCATTTCAGCGAACATTGCATATACAGTTGAAGTTGGAAGTTTACATACACCTTAGCCAAATACATTTAAACTCAGTTTCACAATTCCTGACATTTAATCTCAGTAAAAATTCTCTGTTTTAGGTCAGTTAAGATCACCACTTTATTTTAAGAATGTGAAATGTCAGAACAATAGTAGAGAATTATTTATTTATTTCAGCTTTTATTTCTTTCATCACATTCCCAGTGGGTCAGAAGTTTACATACACTCAATTAGTATTTGGTAGCATTGCCTTCAAATGAACTTGGGTCAAACGTGTCGGGTAGCCTCCCACAAGCTTTTCACAATAAGTTGGGTGAATTTTGGCCCATTCCTCCTGACAGAGCTGGTGTAACTGAGTCAGGTTTGTAGGCCTCCTTGCTCGCACATGCTTTTTCAGTTCTGCCCACACATTTTATATAGGATTGAGGTCAGGGCTTTGTGATGGCCACTCCAATACCTTGACTTTGTTGTCCTTAAGCCTTTTTGCCACAACTTTGGAAGTATGCTTTGGGGTCATTGTTCATTTGGAAGACCCCATTTGCGACCAAGCTTTACCTTCCTGACTGATGTCTTGAAATGTTGCTTCAATATATCCACATAATTTTCCTCCCTCATGATGCCATCTATTTTGTTAAGTGCACCAGTCCCTGTTGCAGCAGAGCACCCCCACAACATGATGCTGCCACCCCCGGGCTTCACGGTTGGGATGATGTTCTTCCGCTTGCAAGCCTCCTCCTTTTCATCCAAACATAACGATGGTCTTACGGCCAAACAGTTCTATTTTTGTTTCATCAGACCAGAGGACATTTCTCCAAAAAGTACGATCTTTGTCCCCATGTGCAGTTGTAGTCTGGCTTTTTTACGGCGGGTTTGGAGCAGTGGCTTCTTCCTTGCTGAGCGGCCTTTCAGGTTATGTCGATATTGGACTTGTTTTACTGTGGATATAGATACTTTTGTACCCATTTCCTCCAGAATCTTCACAAGGTCCTTTGCTGTTGTTCTGGGATTGATTTGCACTTTTCGCACCAAAGTACATTCATCTTCAGGAGACAGAACGTGTCTCCTTCCTGAGCGGTCGGCTGCGTGGTCCCATGGTGTTTATACTTGCGCACAATTTGTACAGATTAATGTAGTACCTTCAGCCATTTGGAAATTGCTCCCAAGGATGAACCAGACTTGTGGAGGTCTACAATTGTTTTTCTGAGGTCTTGGCTGATTACTTTTGATTTTCCCATGATGTCAAGCAAAGAGGCACTGAGTTTGAAGGTAGGCCTTGAAATACATCCACAGGTACACCTCCAATTGACTCAAATGATGTCAATTAGCGTATCAGAAGCTTCTAAAGCCATGACATCATTCCTGGAATTTTCCAAGCTGTTTAAAGCCAGTCAACTTAGTGTATGTAAACTTCTGACCCACTGGAATTGTGATACAGTGAATTGTAAGTGAAATAATCTGTCTGTAAACAATTGTTAGAACAATTACTTGTGTCATGCACAAAGTAGATGTCCTAACCGACTTGCCAAAACTATAGTTTGTTAACAAGAAATTTGTGGAATGGTTGAAAAACGAGTTTTAATGACTTCAACCTAAGTGTATGTAAACTTCTGACTTTAGCTGTAGGATGTGGGACATCTATTTCTAGTTAGGAGGTGGCCAATGCATTGCAAATAGTTGTGCAATGCTTAAAACAGTGCTTGCATTCTAAAATATAGGACGATTACATTAAAGTCATTTAGTATTATTAGCCTGTGTTACCCTGTGGAGGCAGTCATAGTAACAGGTTATACTTGTTTTAAACTAGAAGTATGTCATTGTCGGCTCTGGTCGGCTTTGCATGTTATGCAAAGCCGACCAGCCAGGCCGGTTTATCTGAAGTACTAGCATAACGATAACAAGCTAGTGTAATGCTTCCCAAAGGCCATCTCCATTTCAGAGCTTTAGCTGTGTAAACGAAAACGAAAATGGCAGACAGGAACCCAAGGCTCCATCAACCAACCTCTATGTCAAGCTCACCTGACAGCACTCCGTCAACATGCCGCTGCTCAAAGACAGGACTTGGTCAGCTGAGACTCATATATATTTTCATATTGTATAATAGTCGCTAACCCTAGAAAAGGATTTGCTTCTACAGACTTATTACAGGCACAAATGTCCTTACCACAGTAATAAGGAAAGAGTTAAATTGCATTTAATTTCAAACAAACCCATTGATAAGATTAAAATGATTGAGGATTATAGCCTTACATATCAAGATCTATAGTTTAGGTGTGTGTTAACACTAGCAACATAACACATTCATCAGTCATCTGATCTTCATTGCGATGTGTCATGGTCATTAAACATGTTATTTATTATCGCAGGGAGAAATTCTGGGGTTTACTTCCTTGGGAATACTGCTGGGGGGAGACGTTCAAAAGGTGCCTGCCATGACAGACGTCTGGCAATGGCCTTAGTGGGCTTTATGCAGACTATGTGTACAGGGCCAGAGAGTTCCCATGTTGTGTATAAACGAATGCTATGAAAGATAGCATGTTGAGGGAAACCAGAGCCAATAGAGCTTAAGTTAACTGTCATAAGGCAGGGAATAGCCAAGCTACAAGCTGATGAGTAGTGTGAGGCTGAAGGCCTCTTTAGATGACCTCACCAGACAGGCCTCTCCTACTTAACTCCAGTAGCCTATCCTCCTAGGGCCATCAGGAAGGGGGCTGTTCTGAATCAACTACCATATAGTGCTAAAGATGACAAGATATAGACAAGCCAAAAGCAAGGCCTGAAAATTCTAACGATCAATTTCACTCTTAGACATACAGTAAAATACATCTGAAGAAAAATACAGCAACACTTTTACTTATCTCACTGCTTATGTCTGTGCATTGCTACATATCCAATTGAATCCTGTCCGGATGCGTTTTGATTTCTGTGGTAGCATATAAACAAACCCATTTCTCCTGTAGTCAAATAAAATCTGTGGTTTTGTGTTGAGTACAGACAAAGAAGGCTCTTCGTACGATGCTTCCAGTTTCAGAATAAGACTTTGCTGCCTGGCAGTAGCTCGTTGCATAAACAAAGGAACTGCATAAAACATTGCTGAGGTAGGTTTCCTTGAATCAAGTTATAAATATATTTTAATATGACAGTTTGTTTTATTCTATTTATAAGACCAAGAAAAGACACGGGTCTAGTTGGTTGGCCTTTTAAATCCCAAATTAATCTGAGTTTAACATCAAGCATACAGTTTATGGATCTTCCAGTATTTCCCTAATATGGTATTCCTTTTGAGGTACAGATGTAGTTCGGAAGAACAATTAGGTTACTCTCTTTCGTTCCCCAGGGAAGAGTCTATTTGGGTCTATAAAGGCAAAGCCTAATTATCAGTACTACTATGTTAAATGTATTTTCTCTCCACAAAACAGCACCTGTTGCGCACCAATACACAGGATGACACTTAAGGTAGCAATAGCATGGGATGCAACATTTTGGACATTGTAAAAGAAAATACAGATTACAACGATACATTTACAAGATGCTTCCATGCGACATTCATGGCTAGAGACAACAGCACGCAGCTTGCCATTGAGGTCTAAAGATGTTCTGACCCAATCTAAAATGGGACTGGCAATGTCTCCATGCTCTGTGAGCTGCTCGGTGAAGTCGCCAGACCTGTCATTCAGAAAAGAGTCTCAGAACCTTCACCAAGGAACACTGTAGCCTTTGGGAAAATCCCCACATTTATTCAGCATCCGCCTACAGACACAAAACATTAAAAAGACGCAGTGAAAGTGCGGTAAAATACATGTTCATTTTAGTTTCCCTAACCATATTAGCACAGCTCTACGCTAGTTATAAGGCCGATGGCTACTCAATTCATATGCCCTGTGATTCAACTTAGCGACTCAAAAGGGTCGTTCTGCGAAATGAGGCCTTTTGCATCCCTTTGATATTTTAAGTAGAAAGTGTGCACCAATATTGAATTTTAAAAGTCCTTTAAGATAGACCACATACAAAATTATATAAATGGGCTTTGTTTTACATGAATAAAGACTTGCTACAATTCTGCATTTTGGCATGTGCCTCTATGTACCTACCCTGTTACTTCTAGGAAGATTGTTGACCCACTTAACCGAGGAGGAGTTTGGGGGTTTTCACCATCATTGTAAAGCACTAGTTATATTATTGCTTTAACAAAGTCATTTCTGGAGGTTATTTATTCCATGTGATTAGTGATTCATAAGTAAAAAAAAATAAAAAATAAAAATAAATAAAAATAAAAATAAAAAACTGTCCCTCATTTTAACATCAACCGTCTTATATGAACTGAACTCTCGTTTTATTATGGTGAAACTATTCCTCTTTAAATATATATTTTTTAAAGAAACAAACATCTAATAGTAAAATCAGTGTAAAAGCAGGTGAGATGGTTCTATTCTTTTTGGATATGTTCTGGTGTTTTGTGGTGGAAAACTGAGCGGGTTCAGCTTAACAAGTCAACCCTGTTGCCCATGGAAAGAAAAAAAGGTTTTGTTAAGACTTGCATTTTATTGCCTCTCCCTGTTGCACACAACAAGCTTCCATTCCTCCTGTCACTATTTATGTCTGATTTAACTTCTACTTCATCACAATCCCGGATCCGGGAGCACCCTAATCAGTAAAAAAGCTGACTAGCATAGCCTAGCATAGCGTCACAAGTAAATAGTAGCATCTAAATATCATTAAATCACAAGTCCAAGACACCAGATGAAAGATACACATCTTGTGAATCCAGCCATCATTTCTGATTTTTAAAATGTTTTACAGGGAAGACACAATATTTATTTCTATTAGCTAACCACGATAGCAAAATACACAACTTTTTTTTCTCCACCATTTTTTTTTCATCACAATTTCGACCAAATAAAGATATAAATAGTCACTAACCAAGAAACAACTTCATCAGATGACAGTCTGAAAACATATTTATTGTATAGCATATGTTTTGTTAGAAAAATGTGCATATTTCAGGTATAAATCATAGTTTTACATTGCAGCCACCATCACAACTCTCACCAAAGCAACTAGAGTAACTACAGAGACCAACGTGAATTACCTAAATACTCATTATAAAACATTTGTGAAAAATACACAGCGTACAGCAAATGAAAGACAAACATCTTGTGAATCCAGACAATATTTCAGATTTTTTAAGTGTTTTACAGCGAAAACACAATATAGCATTATATTAGCTTACTACAATAGCCAACCACACAACAGCAATGATTCAAGCCAACAATAGCAATAACGAATAAACCAGCAAAAGATAATTTTTTCACTAACCTTCTCAAACTTCTTCAGATGACAGTCCTATAACATCATATTACACAATACATATAGAGTTTGTTCGAAAATGTGCATATTTAGCGGCACAAATCGTGGTTATACAATGAGAATAGAAGCCAAGCTGCCAACAAAATGTCGGGAGAAATCTTGGGAGAGGCACTTAATCTAAGGTGAAATCGTCAACCCCATTACGGTCAAACATGTTACTTAATTTGGCACTTACTACAAGCATTTGCCTACACTCAAAAGCATTTCGCTACACTCACATTAACATCTGCTAACTATGTGTATGTGACAAATAAAATTTGATTTGACTACAGTAATTTTTATATTTAATCTCTTGAAATGGGAAAACATGTTTTTTTATTACGTTGATGTGCTCTTTATGACAGAATGTTAAAATTATAAGATTATATATCTATTTTTTTTTTTACCAAGTTACACTACTCAAGAGACTCTTCGTGGAACAACCCAAAAGACAAAGGACAGAATTGTTAATGTGGCCGTGGCATGCGGACTGAATTAAATTATGACAAGAGAATAGTGCCTCACCATCTACAATCTATCTATTTGACTCAAGGAATCAATTCAGGTTCTACAAGGATAATGACTGCTGCATTGTTATACATTAATACTATAATTAGCTTTTATGAAGGGGACAATCATCATTCGTTTTATTTAGAGTCGACATACTAAACCATGTAAATTACCACCCTACAGCTCTGTTGGCTTGCCTCTAAAGCTAAGCAGGATCGGGCCTGGCTGATCCCTAGACGGGAGACTAAATTCTGCTGGAATAGTCTCAAACAGTTTCCTTCATACCTTCTAGCCCCATGACCAATGCCAGGGTAGTGGTCACGAGCTTGTTACTGGTCACAAGGGAAAGGACACCCGAGATAAAAGATATTCAAGACTACAGGGACAACCAACTTGGTTACCCTCTTTATACAAGAGCAAACAATCCGCTTCATGTCTACAGTTGAGCAGAATATAAATCTGTTAAATAAGGTAATGGTATTTTATAGGTGGCCGCTCCCTGCCAGCCCTGATCTTTTAAAGCTTTTTCACTAAATTACCTCCGACCCAGACAAATGAGGGTTTATCGGGCAAGTGGATGGCTTGTGTCTATCCCCTCAGTGAAAACATAGCGACTGGAAACCCCCTTTGTCATCACACTCCACTTATTCAATCCAGGCTGGAGAGAGGGAGGGCAGGCCAGACAAAAACAAGCAATTAGCAGAAGGAGGAGGCCGAGACGCAGGGCCTCTCAATAGGGGTCTATTGATGTGCAAAACGATCTGGTGGCGGCCTGCATAAGTGTGGCAACCATGTCAGAGGACCACATAAGCAGTGGATGGCAGATTAAAGAAGTGAGAACAGACTGAAAGGATGAGAAAAGGCAGCTAAACTGAGACGAGAGGGAAATGATTGCACAACGAAAGTAGGCTAAGCTCGGAATCGCTACTCACATCATGAAGAAGTAGTCTCCTAAACCACACCCACCTTGGGGGAAGTCAACTGCCATCTTTGCCCATTCAACATAACTGCGTAAATCTAGGCTATTACTTCTAAACAAAACAATTTTGCGGGTTCCCATATGGTTACAATGTTGTTTTGGTTATTGCTTGAACAGTTGCTAAGATTATATTTTGTTGTGATCGTTGCAAAATACCTATTTCAGATGTAGCAGTTGTTAGCTAGAATTCTAACACTCACCGACATGTGCTTCTAGCAAAGCTAGCCAAAGAGCATTTTACTGGTTGTAGTTGAAGTGATTTCATTTTAATGCAGTTGATTGGCGACGATTACAAAAACATTAAGCTGGATATTCAAACCTTACAATCCAATTATAATCCAAAAGTAGTGTGAAACGCACTCATAAGCAACATGTAAATGTAGACTTTTTTTTTGCTTGTGGTTTATTAGAACTCCTGTGTTCTCCCCCCCAGTGGGGAAATTGTGAATAGCGACCCGGAGTATTAAACCCGTGCTAGCAACAGAGCTCATTTTCAACTGTGGCCCATGTTCAGAAGATAAATCATGACAATCCTGACAATAATACCAAAAAGGAAACTCTGGTCGCTACGTACCACCAACTCGGAGAACATGCCGTCCAGCTCATCATAGCCTGGCATGGGCAGTGAAGGCTCCATGGTCTGCAGGGCGAAGTCCTCGCGCAGCTGGTAGGTGATCTCTGGGTGGTCGCTGCCACTCTGGAAGCAGCAGAAGATGAAGGAGATTCCGGCGCCGCCGCCACCACGCTTCCGGGGTGCCATGGCTACCGCTGGTGCAGCAGAGGGTTCAGGTTTGGGGGGAGAAGGGGGTGAGGCTCTTTCTGCAACACCTGCCTCCTCTACCTCAGTGTTTCAACTCCTTTAGAGAGCCCTGTGACGGTACAAAAATGGAGAAGATAGGGTCGGTTAAACAACACAATATCTAAACAATACAACATCCCTGGTTTACACAGCATGCATTAATTATAAGTAGGGCTAGGGTTTTTTCCTGCTCTAGGCCCAATTATTTTTTCCTGATAAGGAAAAAAACTCAGTTAGCAAGGGCCAGAGATTGAGCCAAATCACAGAAAAATAGCCATAATTAAAAAGGCTTTCAGTGGCTTGATAGAAACCTCACACTTAAAATGCAAATATTTAAAGAGGTGTCTGTTAATAAAAATCAAAGGGCACACTATCCCATTTCACTAGTTGTAAACGCACAGCCACTTGTATTGATTTACAACACAGGGTAAAAAGCAGATGGTAGGTGAAATCTAGACTCTCTCCCTCAGAAGCATCAGCTTTCCTTCCAGGACATAACAATTGTGATCAATCAAATTTCAATGAAATGTATTCATAAAGCCCTTTTTACATCATCTGACGTCACACAGTGCTGTACAGAAACCCAACCTAAAACCCCAAACAGCAAGTAATGCAGATGTAGAAGCACGGTGGCTAGGCAAAAACCTAGAGAGGAACCAGGCTCTGAGGGATGGCCAGTCCTCTTCTGTCTGTGCCGGGTGGAGATTATAACAGTACATGGCCAAGATGTTCAAACGTTCACAGTTGACCAGCAGGGTCAAATAATAATAATCACAGTGGTCAGTGCAGTCTAGAAGTTGCATCTGTTAACATGTTACCTTGCTATGCATGTGTAGAGGTCTAAACCAGTCAGTGAAGAGCATTAGAAACACCACAGACATATGGTTCAGAAATGCATTTCAACCTCAGGCCTTCTGAGCACAGGTGCTATATAACTTAATCAAACCACAACAGCTGTTCAATTCTAGAGATACGGTAATATCATGCACGTAATATATGTCTATGAGACATTTTTATGGGGGGGAAAAAAACAAAGAGACAATGTTGTAAGAAATAAAAATAGCATATGGTCAATTCTGTGGGAAAGTCAACTTTAGAATGCAAAAATAGTTATTCATTTCTAAATGACACCACATTCGTAATTATTTGTTTGAGTGTATGCTTTAGTTCACCAGTTTTAGTAAGACATTTGATAAAGTTTGGTCATTACGGAGTAGGATGCCAAGTCTCTAATAAGGCTTTTCAGTCAATCATATTCCATGGCTTTTGGAAAGGGCTCACAGAGCTTCTATTTATTTATTTTTCCCCACTTACAGCTGTCCCCCAGTGTTTGTTATGAAGTTGACATCATACTACATTGAACTGTCCTGAGTTTTATTTGAGAGTTCCTACAGTCTTTTAGGAAAATGAAAGGTTTTTGTAAAACATGCACCTTTCATCAGATCATCTTGAAACTTACTCTGTAAAGCCAACTTCCATTTAGGTTTTATATGGTTTGTAATTGGTATCTTTTCATTGTCAGTATCGTTTTTCAGCATTATGATATAGTCACATCCATAACAGTTGTGGATTAGATGGATACGGATGCATCGTATTCTTGGCTTCAGATGCATGTGCCACATTTTGTGTGCTTCTGAGAAATATTCTTCAGACTTTCAAAAAAGCAAATTGTTGATATCATGAAAATGCTGTGTTCTCTAAGATTTTCTTAGAAAAACACAGTATATGCCTAAATGCCTTTCTCACACATGGCAGTAACTTAGTGATAGATTTTTTTGATAAAAAGGTGTTTATCCACAATCTGTGAATATTCCATGATTGTGTTATTCTAAATTAAACACACCCAAAATATGCTGACTTCATCCATTGTCCCTAAAAGTGTATTGGCGGTGTAATAATTTGTGCAGCATCATGCCTCATTTGCATGTTTTATTGGAATTTTTCAGAAAAGGCAATACATTAAAAAAAAAAAAAAAAAAACTAAAATGTGTCTGCATTCAACTGTCCAACGTAAATTTCGACGCATGTGAAGATAAAAAAAGATGTTTCACCCATTATGGTATGTTGCCTTCCTGGCCTTATGCTTTGTAGTATACTATTCTGGTTACCTGTAATAATGTAACCCTAAAGTACTCGGCCTTCTGCTGACATTTTTAAAACATTCCAGATGACAACTAATCGATTTTGATCGCGAAAATCAGACTATTTCAGACTGTCACATCCATAACGATCGTATTTCCTCTCTAAAGTAATAATGGATATGACAATCTTTTCCTTCAAAATGGCTATGAATGTTTTAACCTAAGACTTACAAACTCAAGAGTTTTCTAATAAGTTAAGTCTCCCATAAAGCTTTTTTTTTTTTTTGTCCAACATGCTTATATTTAGGAGGCAGTTTTTTGGGGTATTCACTCCCCCCAAGGGGTACTATAGACACATACGTCAACATTTTAATTTTTGTTTAGTTAGTCCAATTTGTGAGAAATTCAATTTGGGATTTTGCATGTAAATGTCACATCCATAATGCTGGAATCACCAATATAGGCAAAAATATAATTTTCTTTATAGTTCCATAGTATGCTTCCCCAAGTCCTCCAGAAAGCGATATGGGTCAGCTGTCTCAGCTACAATCTATGATAGCCCTTTGAGCTTATAACAAATTTCACTACCACTGTGCTACTGTCTCTAGCCATACACCAGTCTAGGATCAGATATTTTATCACAGGGCGGGCCAAGACATGGGGCAGAGGTCACCGCCTCACTCAGAGCTGCTGAAATGTGCACATTTCAGAGACGCTGTCTTATGCCAGCAGAAGATGCTGGGTAAACAACACCTGGCTATATGGGCTCAAGCCATGCCTCACATAGCCCTGTGCTAACGTCTGTTTTCACAAAAATGTGAGCATTCCAGGCGTTGCTCTGTGGGGACATGCACCATGTGTAGCTTTACTGGGGTGGGTTGAGCCTATATTTCAGATACATTGTCCTGTACACGCACGGATGAGATTTGCCATTAACAATTAAAGGGATCACACCACCCCGCAGTTCATCCAGTCAGCCAGAAAGTTCAAGTAGTGTAACACAGCAGGGTGATCCACAAGTGTAGCATTACTCATGCAGAAGCAGGGAGTGCACACCTGTGCAGTTTGAGGGTATAATGACAGAGGTGAGGGCGGCGGTATGGTATCTCAGCCCAGCTGCTTAGCCCGAGGGCTGCGGACAATTGTTGGAAAAACACGGTAGGGTTTCACCTCACCTCGGTGAATGTGTCAGTGTAGCCCAGATAATGAGTTTGCAAGGACAAAGCATGGGGCAAGGAAAACATTTTAAGTTGTAGAAGGTGGAGTCCTATGTGGTAAAGTTATACACAATAGAGTAAAATGTAGGGTCTCAGAGAGAATCGCCCACATTTCCTCCAAGGGGGCCAGGGCTGTCCTGGCATAGATGCCTGACAGACTTCTGGCCACACCACAGTGGCACAGCTGAACCTCAAATCTCAGCTAATCTGACGCCGGAGAGTAACTCCCAGCTGCCTCTTCTTTTTAAAAAAATGTCAGACTGCGCTCACGCCGTGTCTAGACTTGACAGTTCATGCAGCTTTAGTATTCTGATCATAGAGTTCTGATCATGGAATCCCGAACGCATCATGCATCTACACTTAAATGTGTCCATTGTGTCCGGATTCCCTTTTCCTGTGCTATATTCAAATGTCAGTCTGCATTCTACAAAACGGTGGAATAGGCAAAATATGATAACACAACAACTGATGGCAGTAGCTAACTACTGTAGCTAACTAGCTAGCAAGCAACACTAAAGGGATTGCAAATAAGTTAGCATAACTCTAGCCAAACAAAACAACTTTTTCCTAAATATTAGCTAGCTGGCTACCATTTATGAGGCCAAACAAACACATTAATCACATGTATTTCTTCCAACGTTATAATGAAAAGGTGCCTCTAGGTCCCAAAACACACATTTCTGGAGACTTGTGGGAGGAGTGCTGATGATGTCAGCTACTGTATGCGCTTTTGGTAGCCAGATTGCATCCAGAAGAAATCAGCACACAATGCATCCCTGACCGTGCCTTTTGCTAGGTTACTCGTGGGTGTGGTTTTGCACCAAGTTTGGCGTGGATAAAAAGGACGCTCTCTGACCACCTCCTGAAGTGGTCAAGGTGGTCAGCCAGATCTGAACGCATCAGACCAGAAAGCAACTTGTTTGCGTCCACCTGTCTTTTCAATGTGATCTTCGCATTCTGATAGCTGAAGTCACATGTAAGTATCAAGGTGTAGACACGACCTGTCTACACTTGACACTGTGATCCTTAAGTGAAAAGAGTAAGCACCTTTGCATTATGTCACGTATTCGAGCACTCAGAATTTTTGTACACATTCTTAGCAGAGATTCGAACAACAAAAAATACAAAAAACATTCCTTATGTACATGTGATTATGAATGCAAATCGGTCTCATTCAAGCAATGAGGGATGCTAAAATATTGCTGAGGGATAAGACAAAGTTCACCAATGTCGACAAGTGTTCAAACACAACCCCTCCTTTTGGGGCAGTCCACCACAGAACAACCAGCTGTGATCTAGCTGTGCATCTCTCGATACTCCAATAGGGTTGTGTGGAACATCCTGACACAGATACTGCCCAATACCAGTGGGAGAAAAAAAATCTGTTCTGGCCACCACCCGAACTGTGCAAGCAGTCAAGGGTCACCATGCTTTCCTGCCCGCAGCACAGCAGCATCAAAACATGGCCAAAACATGCGGCGAACAAGCGAGAGATCTGTCAGCAGCTGTCTCTAGTCCCTGCTGGACCTCCGTGATCAAGCACTTCAATCCAGCAGCAAAAAGTGTGGCCCTGAATGATCGCTGCAACAACAAACTGTAATTTATTGTTGAGTACAAGTGCAGTGCGCAGGTGCATGTTTGAAGCAGACTCAAATAATATACTACACATCGAAACATAAGGAATATTTTTTTTGTAATTTGTTATAGGTAGTCTTTAGGGACACGCAACTCTGGCTCATTCGGCCAATATCACTCGTATATTTTTCACATTCAGTTTTATAAACTGTATTTCCACAGGGAAAACGATCACATTCCTCAGCAAAGAGGTCCTTAAATCAACAATTTAAGTGCCCCAGAGGCACCATAACATCAAGTTGCAGAAAACTCTGTCGATCATTCCATACATGGGGTGCAAAGAAACTGAAAGCAGATTTACCTGACTCAAGAGATCTCTAGAGTGAGCCATCCCCGAGACCAGGTCTAGTAGTTTGTACATCTGTAGGTTAACAATGAAGTAAAGTACGATGGAGGTTTGTGCAAAAGGGCTTTATTAACAAAAAGAGTGCAAATGCATCTATGTACAAGACTTTAAAAGAGGCCCAGCCTACTTTCTGATACAGAATGCAGTGATGTGCACTGAACCTGTTGCACGTAATAAAGCGTATTGTGCCATAATAAACTGCGCCCAATGGCTTCAATACAGTTGCAGCTGCATTCATATAGACCAGGGGTGTCAAACTAAATTTTGCCCCAGGGGGCTGCATTCGTTCATCAACGAGTTCTGGAAGGACACACTGAAAATTGGTTACATTTCCTTGCCATCCAAATTTGCAAAACATAGAGAACTATTCATCGTTTTGAAATGTTCTATACTCCCGACTGTCTAGTTTAATTCCAGTGAATATTAGCGAGCTGGACACAGTCAATAAATGTAGAAATGTAGGTTCATTATCAGACACCCCTGATATAGACGATATCGTCATAGACTATAACTGTTATGAATGTCGACAATTATTTTTCCCCCTGCTATTTAAAAGGCATGACATTGATGGCACTGGCTACGCCAGGTCAAAGGTTTATTTCTCCATTTCGTTCTACTCTCAGATCTGAACGAGTCTCTTACATCCAAATGGGCATGGGTCTGTTGGGGTCTGCTTTCCATGGGCGTTTTTGGTCCTCTAGTTGGGAGACCTTGTGAGTTTTAAAGAGCGTGAGTGCAAAAGCAGGAGTGTGTGAAAAATTGTGGGAGAATGTGGGGGTGGGGGAATGTAATAAAGGGAGCGTGAAACGAGGGAGGGAGAGAGTCTGTGTGCGCCAGATTAGGAGTAATGTCACCGTAAACCTCAGAGGGTTTGAATGTTTACAGTCATTTCATTAACCTGACTCTGGCCCCTGAACTTGCCCCTCTATAAGGTTGTATGTGAAGCTTTCAAGTTTCCCCCCCTCCCATTGGCTTGTCAAGACAAGATCACATTCCACTCATATTTTGGAGGGCTCAATGACCCTGAACAACTTCAACACAACAACACCTACCAGCTACTCTCACCTCATATTACTAGTTCTCCCACACTCTGGACCACATTATTATTTGCAATAATATCGCTCTCTTCGATACATGCACACAAAAACACAATTCCACAAACGAATCAAAAACTCTAATTCTTATTCTGATAGGCAAGTCTACTCCTGGCTTGGTGCGGAGTTCCTGTGTAGAGTAGCATCAAATCTTTGTAGCTTGAGACAAGGGCACATTACATGCAGTACTTGTATCCGAGATTAAGCCCGATAAGCCTTCACCTATATTAGGTCTTGCAGAGGAAAAAAAACAGAAGAGAAGAGCCCTAAACGTGGGTGGTGCTCACGTTCCTAAACCATGTATCTGGCTTAGGAAGGTGGTGGATGAATGTGGACAGAGGTGCATCATCGCTGGCAGTCTGGAGGCAACCCCACAAAGGAGGCCTGCTGTGCTGCACACATCAAACGAGAGCTGGCACCT
Organism: Salvelinus fontinalis; assembly: GCF_029448725.1. Lineage (NCBI taxonomy): Eukaryota > Metazoa > Chordata > Actinopteri > Salmoniformes > Salmonidae > Salvelinus > Salvelinus fontinalis. Next base: position 15,169,174 of record NC_074684.1, read on the forward strand.
TTACTCCAGCAGCCTCCCTCCCTTCTGGCTCCCGCTCTCACATAACCAACCCTCTTCTCGCTCTCCTCTTTCATCATGCTCTCACTTGCCTCTTCTCTCCCTCGATCCCCTTCCTCTCTTCCCTGCCTCGCTCAGTTTCTTTGAGATGTTCTGTTTTATCTCTTGGCTTGCTCAAGCTTCAAACACTGTGCCAGATAACCTTTATGGGTAGAAACAAGGAGAGGAGGACTTCATCTCCATATCACTTATAACCAACCGTTCCTTCCATTTCATTATGAAAAGATTCTTCCCTCATCCCTTCCCTGGACCAGTAACTGATCTTTCATTCATTAATCCAGTCAGGTCCGACGATTAGGCTACCGTCGGGAAAAGGGGAAGTAAGAGTGCATTTTCAATAACGGTTTGAATCCCTCTGGGGCATCGAGAGATTAAATGGCATCCCATTTGCTCCTCTTTCCACACGACATGTCATGACATCACATTGACTTTGGCTCACTCAACATGCACTTCTGCTTGCAATTCAATCTGAAGGTGAACACAAAAATCAATGGCTTGGCTAGTGGCTACAGCGTTGGTGAGCACATGCGCACACAGAAAAGTATCGCTCGAGTCCAGCACAAGGAAATAAAGTTGCGGATAAATTTCGAAATGACACAAGTGCATGTCCACAACATCTAAAGACCTGCATCACTAGCCTATACTAAGAGCGTTGCCCTTTCTAAAAGGCCGTATTTGGGTGTTTTTGGAGCTTTTATTCATGTTTTATCCATGTCCTGGCAATGCAGAATGAGCAAGTCTATCGCTGGTTGGGGTCAGTTTCTCAAAACCATGTGAACTCACACAAAAAGTGCCTGGAACAGGGTTTCCATTAGCCGTTAATAGCCGGCTTTTGGCCGATAAAAAAACGATTTAAAATATTGAGGCCAGCCAAATGCGAAAATGCATTTTAGCCCATTCATTGATTGGAATACCAGTCGATGAAGCGTAAGAGCTGCTGCTACAGATCAAAACAGCTTGTTTGCTGCTGATGGAGTGAAATGTGCTTTTATAAGCCCAATCATTGCGCAACAATTCTAAATGCAATCAAATCTTAAACTGTTTATGGCCACGATTAAAAATAGCCATTTTTATTTCTCAAATGGTCATTGAAGCACACTTCCCATTCGCCATTCAAATGCATAGGCAACTAAGCAGGCTTCAGCATGTCACACCATTTTGCAATGAGCTGGATGCAGCATACATTTTGAAAACTTAAAAAAAAAAAAATGGAAACCTGAAAATGTCATTACTTTATTGTGAGGCATGTCTTACCTTGCTTCCAAGTAGCCTAGCCAAAGTTCAAACAAACATGCAGGCAATAATTTCATAAAATACGTCCATATGCCATTGAAGCCTGTAGCTAATTCTCTCATGTTCTATTGGTTTTCAAAATCAACTTTCTTTCATTGTCCAGAAGCCAAAGACACAATCCTAGTCATATTAGCAAACCATGCTAGTTGTTGCACTTTCAGATCTCCCCTCTTTCTAAATTTGTAATTGATATTTTCATCTCCATCTCATGAAACAGCTTGCATATGTGGTGCCCTTTTGACAATAATGTTATCCTGCTAATTGCGGGAACATTTGCACGTAACCTACTGCCTTGTGTGTACATTGCTGCGCTTATAACATTAAGAAATAATAGTTTGTCAACATTTTAAGGGAAACGTTCTGATCTGTTGCATGAACACCATTGCTTTTGAATGTTTTTGGGATGTAGGCCTACAGGTTGTATGAATTTGGGATCAATTGTCCCACAACTGTCCCAGTCTGTTTGGAATAGGCTATTTCTTTCTGTCATTCTGAGCACCGTGGGTGGACGCCATAATCAGGTTACGCACACAATGCATATGGGTCCGGTACATTTGGTTGGAAAATATTAACTTTTCCTTTAATAAAGCATCAAACTGTACACCTAATATGGACATAACCCTAGACTTCTGACTCAAACAACTAAGTGCTGTAAATGCATAAGCTATAACACTATGTACTACGTTACCATAACAGCAATTTGGTCCGTTTTAAAGGGGACTAAAACAGAGTTTGTAGAGTGTAACATAATTGCACATGTGAGTCGCTTGCGAGTGTATGGCAAGCCCCGAACACAAAAGTAACAGAGTTCTTATGAAAGTGTTTGTGTGTTGATGTGACAGGGGAGCAGTGTCTCTGAAGTGTGAATGTCACATGGGCGAAAGCCCAAGGTGTTCATGGGAGTGGCGTCTGAGATCCTTCTCAGATTAACAAAGAGAAGAACGGACAGAGAGAGAGAAAGGAAGGAAGTTTTGCTTGGAATTGACTTTGGCTAATGTTAGGGGAATCAGTGACTGTTGGGAAAAAAACACATTTGATTTGGGTAAATGGCTTCAGGTCGTCTTTAACCGAGAACACATCAATGGGGCGACAGTTCAGTCAACACTTAGTGTCATGACCTAGGATGTGAAAATGCATTTATTTAACTGGCCAACTACGACCGACGGTTCTAAACTCCACAATTGTATATAGTCAAGGCTGGACTAGGTAGCTGTAGTGTACTGAAAAGTTACCTAGGGACTGGTACTGCAGAGTACAGTATGTGATCATATCTAGGAGGTGAAGAACAACGATATGAAGACCCATTACAACAACAAAAAAATTGTCTTTTTAAAACTGCAATTTACTGCAGTAAAAAATATTGGCCAGTATTTGTAGCATACTGCAGTTATACTGCACTCTAACTGCACACTTTTTTGTAAGGGAAGGAACTCCATTTATCCAAAGACTGCTGTTTTCCAGAGAGTATGAGCTGAGCTCCAAAACGAATGCATGTCATATGGTCTGAGTATGTGTTCCACATGGAGACCTCTGATACTTCACCACGCACTGTACAAACTGGTTACAGAGTATGTTTATTTGAGTATAAAGCCAGCCCTAGTCTTTCCCCTTACAGAGCCATGGTAAGGACAGTGCATTTGCCCACTGTAGTCACACAGCGTGAGTAAAAGACAAATCAGGTTCTCGGGTAAAATCAACACAGGTCAAATTCCACACTCCCTCCTGACTGGGGCAATTGAGGGAGTGAGGATAAAAGAGCTGGCTGAAAGACGGGCAGGGTTGTCAATCTCAACAAGACATGTCGTCCACCCCCCAGTTTAAACTTTACTGCGATGAGTTTGCATTCTTCCCCAGGTCGACCTTCAAATTGAGGTTAAAGAAATGGCAAGCGTTTGGTACAGAGGTTTAACTGCTTTGAAAATAAACCTGGCCTGAAGTTCTCTGGTGACGCCCCAAATATCATTCATATTAGGGATGGTGCGGCTATTAGAATATTCAAATTGATATTAGTACTCAAATACTTGTGAGTAATATGTTTTAAAAAATGAACACAAAAGGCTTTCTAAATTAAATTAAAATAACCATGTGACATTGTTAAATACAAGGTAGTCTCGTGTTTTAGAGAATTTTGTATTGCAAAAATGTTTTAAATGGTCCACTGGCTCCCTGCGGCAAAATTATTATTGGATGTTACATTTCAAGAACCCGCCCGTAGAAGCGGTGCTGGGTGTTATGTGCGTCACAGAATCTGGAAGAGTGTCCTTACAAAAACAAAATAATTGGCAGTGGGAGAACATATTCAAGTAAGTAAATAAATAAATAAAATAATGTAAAAACAAGATGTATTATTAGCTAGCTGGCTACAGTAGGCCACTTACTAAGCTAACTCAACTGAGCTGCTAGCTAGCTAACTATACACATGGTTTAGCTAAGTGAATTAAATGTCATCAGCTAGTTAGCTAGCTAATAGGTAGTTATTTGATGTAATCATTGTAAATGATAAACAGTCTCTAAATGCATTTGTAGATAACAGCCAACTAAAAGGGTGAGATTGCAGCTCCAGCTGTCAGTAAAATGAGGGTGTAGGCTACAGGATACCCTTACAAAAAAAGTTGCAGTCAGAGCGCAGTATAATTGCAGTATGCTGCAAATACTGCATACAAAACAACTTTTTTACTGCAGTAATTTTGCATTGTAACTGCAGTTAACAATTGCATTTCTTCTGCAATTACTGCGCCCAAAATGCCACAGTCGACTGCAGTTTTAAAACTACAATCTTTTTTTGTATGAGTAAGGCAGGTAATTTTGTGGGAGGACATTATGAAAAGATTCTCCAGTTACAGTCCCTAGAGGGGGAAACTTTGAGTACGGAGAGATACAGTAATAGCAACATAATATTTCAGTGCCATCTAATTTTAGTATAATGAAGCCTGTTTGTGACGTTTTCTGTCCTCATATGGAAAGCTGTGACAACCTGTTTGCAGATGAAGAGAGTAGTCCCAATAGATGTCTCAAGAGACTACGGGTATATCCTATATGCCATGGGTTATATGTATAGGCCTACCTATGTAAGCAAATGTTGTATACAAAACAAATACAGTTAATCACACACAATTGGAGCAGGCCAACCCTGCTGGAGGTCTGCAGGGTTCTGTTTCAGCCCAGCAATAACACACCTAATTCAACTTATTAAAACTTACTTATGAGTGTGCTATTGCTGGGCTGGAAAAGAAGTCTGTTCACCAAGTAGATCAGGGATCAATGGAGCAAGGTTGGCCAGAGCTGGTATGGACTTTTTGATGAAATGATGCTTACATGTGATTTCTCAAATATCTATTGTTGTTTAGACTAAGATATGTTATCATCTTCACATAAAAGTTAGCTTATTTGTACATTTGGAAGTGATGAAGTGTTGATTCTTTGAAGTCAAGCGTTTAAACTTGTTTGAATTGTTAAACTATTATTCAAAATGAACTAGTGTCAATGTTGATTAATCAGATCACAATTATGTACTAAAGAGGGGAAGGGGTTGTCTCTAATGTATGTGTTTCTAAAATAAACATTTCATTTTTGTCTAGTTGTAAGATCTCCAATCTGTTTTATTTAATTGTCACCCTCTCTCAGTATTAAGATATGTGAATCCATTTTGCAGCTTATCCATTTTGCAGCTTATCATAATAGCATACATTGCCAATGCAGCCATAGATCTACAGTATTATGGCATTACTGGGCATCTGTCATCTGAAGCAGAGAATAGCTAAACTCACACAGTCTAAATGTTGAGCTATAGGTTCTCGATTTAAAATAACACCAGTAGACAATGCATTTGAGGCAAACCATATGCAGCACATGTTGACATACAAAATTAATTAGTGCAAATCCAACCTTTGTAAATGAAGTACGGGTAGCTTGGCTGTTAAGAGCGTTGGGCCAGTTACCGAAAGGCCGTTAGTCGGCTCGTTGATTCGAACTATGTGAAACAAAATCTGTGGATGTGCCCTTGAGCAAGGCACTTAACCCTAATTGCTCCTGCAAGTTTCTCAGGATAACAGCGTCTGCTAAATTATTGAAATGTATAAAAATATATAAAATAAGGAGATAACGCTACAGGAGATTAGCATTACAGATGACATTATGAGGTTCATCTTATTTTAGCAATGTTGCTTGCAAAAAGGTTGCACTTGTTCCCCATAGACAACACATGGTTGCTCTATGTATCACTGACCCTGGATAAACTACCGACTGGGCTAACACAATTAAACATTTAGTTAAATAATATTCTGTTTTTATAAAAATTTTGTTGGCCTTATAATCATGAGAGATATTGAACTAGCTAGTAGCTAGGTAGTTATACCTACAGTTGAAGTCGGAAGTTTACATACACCGTAGCCAAATATATTTAAACTCAATTTCACAATTCCTGAAATTTTATCCTAGTAAAAATTCCCTGTCTTAGGTCACTTAGGATCACCACTCTTTTTTTTAAATGTGTATTGTCAGAACAATAGTAGAGAGAATGATTTATTTCAGCTTTTATTTCTTTCATCACATTCCCAGTGGATCAAAAGTTTACATACACTCAATTAGTATTTGGTAGCATTGCCTTCAAATGAACTTGGGTCAAACGTGTCGGGTAGCCTCCCACAAGCTTTTCACAATAAGTTGGGTGAATTTTGGCCTATTCCTCCTGACAGAGCTGGTGTAACTGAGTCAGGTTTGTAGGCCTCCTTGCGCGCACACGCTTTTTCAGTTCTGCACACACATTTTCTATAAGATTAAGGTCAGGGCTTTGTGATGGCCACTCCAATACCTTGACTTTGTTGTCCTTAAGCCATTTTGCCACAACTTTGTAAGTATGCTTGGGGCCAATTTGCGACCAAGCTTTAACTTCCTGACGGATGTCTTGAGATGTTGCTTTAATATATCCACATAATTGTCCTGCCTCATGATGCTATCTATTTTGCGAAGTGCACCAGTCCCTCCTGTAGCAATGCCCCCCCCACAACATTATGCTGCAACCCCCGGGCTTGTGTTCTTCGGCTTGCAAACCTCCCCCTTTTTCCTCCAAACATAACGATGGTCATTATGGCCAGAGGACATTTCTCCAAAAAGTACGATATTTGTCCCCATGTGCAGTTGCAAACCGTAGTCTTGCTTTTTTTAATGGCAGTTTTGGAGCAGTGGCTTCTTCCTTGCTGAGTGGCCTTTCAGGTTATTTCGATATAGGACTTTACTGTGGCTATAGATACTTTTGTACCTGTTTCCTCCAGCAACTTCACAAGGTCACGTGCTGTTGTTCTGAGATTGATTGCTTGCTCCCAAGGATGAACCAGACTTGTGGAGGTCTACAATTTATTTTCTGAGGTATTGGCTGATTTCTTTTGATTTTCCCAGGATATCAAGCAAAGAGGCACTGAGTTTGAAGGTAGGCCTTGAAATACATCCACAGGTACACCTCCAATTGACTCAAATGATGTCAGAAGCTTCTGTTAGGCTAATTAACACCATGACATAATTTTCTGGAATTTTCCAAGCTGTTTAAAGGCAGTTTACATACACCAAGTTAACTTCTGACCCACTTGAATTGTGATTCAAGTGAAGTGAAATAATCTGTCTGTAAACAATAGTTGGAAAAATTACTTGTGTCATGCACTATAGTAAAATTACTTGTGTCATGCACTATAAAACTATAGTTTGTTAATTAACAAGAAATTTGTGGAATGGTTGAAAAACGAGTTTTAATGACTCCAACCTAAGTGTATGTAAACTTCCGACTTCAACTGTAGGTAGCTTACAAGTAGTGATTGGAGGGGGAAACAGATAGTTACATATCGGGATATTATTGTTGACGATATATCGTTTTAGCAATATCACAATATTATTTTTGCACTAGTTGGCACCATAACTGCAGTACTTTTCCTCCATAGCTTGTTCTCCATCTTCTTTTCAAATATGGAGCAAAATTGTTTTCAGCACTTTTATTTCCATGACTGATCAAAACTTGTTCTCGTGACTCTCTCTCGGCAGCAGACATGTGGCGAGCAATATGTTTGGAACATAAAATCGCAATAAAAATCACAGTATCGAATCGCAATACATATAGAATTGAGAACCGCAATACATATCGGCAATTCCCAGCCCTAGTGTGCACCCATGACTCTAAAATTGACTGTTCTCCTAAATTCCTTCACTTCAAGCAAACATTAACACTGCATTACTTGACATGCCTCTAGAGATTCATTACAAGCAAAGTCAGCCAGATATTAAAATTCCAATGCAGAGAGACAATAGTCTATCCTTTCCACACTCCCAGAAGACTTAAAAAGGGGGTTGCTTGTTGTTACAATGTCTTCTTGACATATTTCATAGGGTTTTATTAATATAGTTTTTGGCAAATGACCACTTTAAGCAAGGCCATAACTATAAGATTAGTGCAACTAGTAGGGAAGGGTTGGGAGGGACATTAGTGTCCTAACATGCTTGGTCAGGTGGGTGTCATCCAGGCAGTGTCTGTTTTTTTGTCCTGGTCAAAGGGCCTATGAAGGGAGAGGGCAAAAAGGGAAGAGAAAGAAAACAGGTGGGGTCAGGGGGAATCCTTGGAGCTTTGAACTGGACCCTTAGAAAAGCTCATAAATTACTCATTTGAATCCCAAACATCATATGGTCACCGTTCATGCAACTATTGAGCACTATTTCAAAGCAATTCTGTGTACAATACATATGACTGCCCCCTCTCATTGAAGCCATAGAAGTTCAAGACCTACTGCGGTGCTGCAGGTATTGTTAGCAGAAAACAGGATCCCCATTATAGTGAGGGAAAAATGTCAATCTTTGTGTAAATAAATAAAAAATGTGCGAAGACAATCAAGGTGCCAATAACTGCGTCTAATACACCAGACGTATGTCCTTGAACAGCTTCTTAAAAATCGCTCACAGAAGTTATAAGGATAATTTAGTTAGCCTGCAGTACCCGGTCGGCCTTCAACTAGAGTTAATCAGTGAGAGGGGCCAGCACTGAGATCGCCTGCAACGTCACTTCCTGGAGTAGCTCAAGCTGTGCATGTTATGTCTCCATGAGACACCATCTTATCCTGCAATGTAGTTTCAAACTGCGGAATCCTCACGATGCCTCAGTTGCCTTGACAACGCCAGCTGGGTGACTAGTTAAAGCTTTGTGTATTATTTAAAATCTTATATTCCACATATTTCCTTCTCTTTAATCCTCCGTTTGCTGTCATTTGTGGGGAGAAATGTTATTTTCTTCCAAATTCGCCAGCCAAAATCTAACACAGCTTTTAAGGATTCAAAGCAAATTGGATTTGAGAGAGCGCCCACTCCCTAAGCAGAGGCCACGCCTACATTTTGGCTTAAAAACTAGTAAAGGTCTAATTCTCTGTCATATCTCACACTAAAGTATGGATTTTTAGTATCTTACCTTAAATGCTTTGATGGGGTTTTAAAAATACCCCCAAAATGGATAGATGTACTGTCTGGATGGATGGACTGATGAGTTCTAGGAACTGCCATGACAACCAGCTAGGGGATCCCACTCTCATACATACACACTGCTTAACATTACAGACTGATGGGGCAGGGGAGGGGAGGTGAGGAGAGGGATGGAAACCAGAGGAAGGGCTGCACACACATTGGGACTAGGTTACACAGGAGTCTGCACCACCATTCTCAAGTGTTAGTTTCAATCCCTTTCACTATCTCGCCATGTAACATCTACGTAGGCATTAAGTTGAACTACTTGTTCCTTGGATTTGCTGCATCTCCTATGGGCATGTTGATAAAGAAAAGCAAAATGAATTGAGAGAGACCATATGAAGAGTGGAAAATAGCATGCCTGGGAGAGAGACCGCTTGAAGAGACTTCTCTTTTCAAGGTGACTTCCCATTTCATTGACCTCCTTATCTGCACTGCCCCACCCCCCCCGATAAAAATGTAGGCCAGCTCATCTCCCTCGCACATGCACAAACACAGCTCTGCTCAAAGGCTGCATACTCTGATACAGAAAACTGTTGAGGGAGGTTGGAGCATTTTTGTCCCGCCGCCTCAGCACATCTCTAGACGAAGCTTGTCATTACGGGGCAGTCCCCCGCATGCAGAGAGGGCAGATCTCTACATTACGAACTGCCCAAGGCACCCCCCCCCCCTCTCAACAAACCACCACCTCCCAATTAATTATATAAGCAGTCACACCTCCCAGCGAGTGGAATAACACACTGAGATAGCCAACTGAAGGGTTAACAGTCCATCAAGGCCTATACCCCTCGCAGAGTTAACAATCACATGCAGGCATCACACCATCCTATCGACAGAGATACCATTTCTCACACTTCATTGCGGGGGAGAATGGTGGGATATCAAATTCAGCATTTTCTTACCCCCTATTGAAGTGAGTGAGAGTTGCTGTATCCCCTTTAAGAGTCCACGTTGCTGCAGTATCCAGTTTTGCACACGCACATTACTACAGAGCTGCTTCCATCACAGCTTACCAGCGAAAGACTGTTTCTGGGAGCTATCAGTATCCAGGTAACACACTGATTGGATCTCAGCACATGATTTAAAAAGCCTCAAGTGACAAAATTCCCCAAGGGCTGTCCACAATGAAAGGGAGGAAGAATATAGGCCAGCTCTGGTTGGATGTATTCCCAGAGCCCGGTTTGTGGGAGGTTAACAGCACACAGCAAAAGAAGACGTTCCTGATCTTCCCCCAGCCGGCCGGCAAATGCAGCCTCTCCCTACTATTCCTGAGAATTTGCGAAAATAAATGGTCCATCCCTGCCTCGCTACGTCATAATCTCTCTCCCTCCCCTCTCTCGCTCTGTTCCACCAGCATGCTGTGGGTGCGGAGGGTAAAGGCACAGATGTTACTGGCTTTAGACCACACCCCTTTTCAACAGCCAGAACCATTATAGGACTCAGGCAGTTTAACCCCCTTGTGGTTTGCTAAAGTGTTTAGGGTTTGTTTAGAGAAGGGTTGTGAGAAAACGAAGGTGTGAGCCTGTGTGTGTGTGTCAGAGTGTGAGCAAGAGAGAGAACTGAGTGTCAGTGGGGGAGTAAAAAAAAAATAGCAATAGATAATGTTACTAAATAATGTGGATGGGTATTTACGTACACTACTGGACAAAAGTTTTAGAACACCTACTCATTCAAGGGTTTTTATTTTATTTTTACTATTATTTATTTTTTCCTACATTGTAGAATAATAGTGAAGACAGAATAACCAAAAATGTGTCACAAATCCAAATATATTTTATATTTGAGATTCTTCAAAGTAGCCACCCTTTGCCTTGATGACAGCTTTGCACACTCTTGGCATTCTCTCAACCAGCTTCATGAGGTAGTCACCTGGAATGCATTTCAATTAGGTGTGTCTTCCTAAAACGTTAAGGAAATAAATTCCACGAATTAATGTGTTTGAGCCAATCAGTTGTGTTGTGACAAGGTTGGGGGGGGGGGGGGGGGGGGGCTATACAGAAGATATCCCTATTTGGTAAAAGACCAAGGGAAGAACAGCTCAAATAAGCAAAAAGAAATGACAGCCCATCATTAGTTTAAGATATGAAGGTCAGTCAATACGGAAAATGTCGAGAAAATGTCGAGAACTTTGAAAGTTTCTTCAAGTGCAGTTGCAAAAACCATCAAGCGCTATGATGAAACTGGCTCTTATGAGGACCGCCACAGGAATGGAAGACCCAGAGTTACCTCTGCTGCAGAAGATACGTTCATTAGAGTTACCAGCCTCGGAAATTGCAGCCCAAATAAATGCTTCACAGAGTTCAAGTAACAGACACATCTCAACATCAACTGTTCAGAGGAGACTGTGTGAATCAGGCCTTCATGTTCAAATTTCTGCAAAGAAACCACAATGAAGATGAGACTTGCTTGGGCTAAGAAACACGAGCAATGGACATTAGACCGGTGGAAATTTGTCCTTTGGTCTGGAGTCCAAATTGGAGATTTTTTGGTTTCAACCGCCGTGTCTTTGTGAGACGCGGTATGGGTGAACGGAGGATCTATTCTTGTATATTTCCCACCGTAAAGCACAGAAGAGGTGGTGTGGGGGTGCTTTGCTGGTGACACTGTCTGTGATTTATTTAGAATTCAAGCCACACTTAACCAGCAAGTCTACCACAGTATTCTGCAGCGATATGCCATCCCATTTGGTTTGGGTTTAGTGCAACTATCATTTGTTTTTCAACAGAACAGTGACCCAACACACCTCCAGGCTGTGTAAGGGTTATTTGACCCAGAAGGAGAGTGATGGAATGCTGCATCAGATGACCTGGCCTCCACAATCCCCCGACCTCAACCAAATTGAGATGGTTTTGGATGAGACAGCAGAGTCAGACAGCAGAGTGAAGGAAAAGCAGCCAATGAGTGCTCAGCATATGTCGGAACTCCTTCAAGACTATTGGAAAAGCATTCCAAGTGAAGCTGGTTGAGAGAATGCCAAGAGTGTGCAAAGCTGTCATCAAGGCAAAGGGTAGCTACTTTGAAGAATCTCAAATATAAAATATATTTGGATTTGTGTCACGTTCCTGACCTATTTCTGTTAGTTTGTTATATGTGTTAGTTGGTCAGGACGTGAGTTTGGGTGGGCATTCTATGTTTTCTGTTTCTATGTTGGTTTATGGGTTGCCTGGTATGGCTCTTAATTAGAGGCAGGTGTTTGGCGTTCCTCTAATTAAGAGTCATATTTAGGTAGGTGTTTTCACAGTGTTCGTTGTGGGTGATTGTCTCCTGTGTTTGTGTATGTCGTTACGCCACACGGGACTGGTTTCGGTTTGTTTGTTCAGTGTCATTTATGTGTAGGCTTTTTTCCCTGTTCGTGCGTTCTCGTGTGTTATTGTGAGTCCGTCGTTCAGATCTGTCTACACCGTTTATTTGTTTTGTTAGTGTATAGTCAAGTTCGTGTTTTTTCTTTAATAAATCATGTCTACAAACTCCGCTGCATTTTGGTTCGATCCCTGCTCCTCCTCTTCTGATGAAGAGGAGGAGGAAAGCCGTTACAATTTGTTCAACACATGTTTACTTACTACATGATTCCACATGTGTTATTTCGTAGTTCTGATGTAGTCACTATTATTCTACAATGTAAAAAATAGTAAAAATAAAGAAAAACCCTTGAAAGTACCAACATGGACCAAAATGTGCCATAAAATCTTAAGACATGTAAAACTTGCCGTAGGTGTTCTAAAACTTTTGACCGGTAGTGTATATGGGTTAATTACACACATACACACGCTAGCTGAACCCTTCCTCTACAGAGGTTCCTTCTGTAGACAGGTTGTTGTTTTAATTAAGCGTAAATATGCTTTTGGCATGTCAAAAAGTGACCCTGGGACCAAAAATGGCTCCCTCTTAAGAACAGAACAAAATGCCAAAGAAAACTATTATCAAATCAAATTTATTTATATAGCTCTTCTTACATCAGCTGATATCTCAAAGTGCTGTACAGAAACCCAGCCTAAAACCCCAAACAGCAAGCAATGCCGGTGTAGAAGCACATTTACCATAAGGACAATTCCAGCGGTATGGATAGAGCCAAAATTAACATTTTAGGTTTCACTGTTCAAATCCATATGGTGGGGACTGTACATGTGCCTATACCACCAACCTATTTTCTGCACTTTTCTTCATTACCCAGTCAACTTTATAAGAAACAGTTTGGGACAGCTGTGAGTCGCAAAACAAGCTTTGTGAGCCTGCTCCTGCCCCCCAAAAATATGATTGACTAAAAAGTGTTGTTTGACACTTGGCATCAATAGAGAAAAAAATGTAATCATACAATTTCCTACATACCCTGTTATAAAAAGAGAGCAACTCAACAATATATACAAAGTATGTGGACACCCCTCCAAATTAGTGAATTTGGCTATTTCAGCCACACCCGTTGCTGATAGGTGTATAAAATCAAGCACACAACCATGTAATCTCTATAGACAAACATTGGCAGTAGAATGGCCTTACTAAAGAGCTCAGTGACATTCAACGTGTCACCGTCATAGGATGCCACCTTTCCAACAAGTTAGTTCGTCAAATTTCTGCCCTCCTAGAGCTGCCCCGGTCAACTGTAAGTGCGGTTATTGTGTAGTGGAAACATCTGAGCAACAACGGCTAGGCCGCAAAGTGGTAGGCCACACAAGCTCACAGAACGTGACCTGCTTCAGGTCATGGCGTGTGCGTCTTCCGTGGATCTGTCAGGGTGGTACGCAAATTGGAGATGGTTGAGTATGTCGGTGGAGGGACGGGAGTACGCTTGGGGCGGAATGTACACAGCCATGGCAATAATCCCTGTGTACTCTCTCGGAAGGTAAATAGGAAGACATTTTATGAATAAGTATTTCAAGTTGGCGGAGGAGAAACTCGCAAGTTCCTGTACGTTTCCCGTGTCGCACCGTGTTGTAGAGCCCACCACATTTGCCAGAGAGAGCCCACTTCCTTTCCGCTCAAACTAAAACCCGCTGGTTGTGTATAATCCATCTGAAAGCCAAGTCTCAGAAAAACAGAGTATGTTGCAGGATCTGATGTCCCTCTGGTAGGAGATCCTCGCACTGAGTTCATCAAATTTGTTCATTAATGATTGAACATTGGCGGGTAGTATGCTTGGTAATGGAGGACTAAAACCCTGCCACATATGCCTCTCTGTCGGTGTCTTCACTTCCTACTCTCCGGTAGGACTCCCAAGAAGCTCGGCACCTCGCCAAAGAAGCTAGTCCATTGTTCTGCCGTCTCAGGGAATTTGGGGAGGTCAGGTGGACGGTAAGTACCCAGCAATTATTATTCAAAAGTTCTACCCGGGTGTGTGTAGTAATGCACAAAACAAACTGAGAAAATTCAAGAAAAACACTAGAAAATAAAAAAATAAGTTTAAACCTGCAATGAGGTGGTGTTTGCTTGGTTGCGCCTAGGACATTAACAATGAACTCATCATTTAATCTGGTTGGCAAGAATGTGTATGGAGTGTATGGTTGATGAAACGGTGAAGCATGTGTTGATATATTGTTGTAAGTACCAGTATGTGGAAGAGGGGAAAAGATTGATGTTGGATGAGGGTTTGTTAGAAGTTATTTTCTAAGCAGTACAAGATTAGGTGGGAGGTTTATGTTTGATTCTTTATTCATTTAGTCTGTAAGAGGTTATTGATGACACACTCCAGTAAAGTTGGTAGCGGCATGCACCTGTAACATTTGTTTGTGGGACGCCATTATACCATAACGTTTGGATATCGTCGTAAGAGATTGGATTACTAGACCAGTGTTAAATGTCCGAACTAAAATAGCTATTATGTTAAGGTAAGAATTATTGAAGGTAAAAAGTTGCTTTGTTTGTTGAAACGGTCGTTGGGCAGTGACAGCTAACGTTAGTTAAAACAGACCAAAGGGGGTCAGTTAGCTGACAGACCTTGTTTGCCTTTTTCTGCAGATCATTCTATTTGTTTCTAGCTAGCTAATGTTAACTAAGTAACGTTTAAACATTGATTGCTAGCTAGCTAACTATTTCATAAGATATATACCCCCCCTCATAAGATACACAGTTAGCTAGTTTGATAGGGCCTTGTAACCAAACAAGTCATTGTATTCCCTTTTAATCTATGTTGACATTGTAGTGCGCTAGATAACGTTACTTAAAATTAGCGAACAGTGCCATTATATCGCCGATGTTGGCGGACACTACTGTTAGCTAGTTAGTAGCCTCTAAAAGTTATGACGTTTGCTACCAAGCCAGTTATTTATGAATAACAGAAATACTAATATCACTACAAGATGGAGGGAGTGTTAGAACATGTGTAGTAACATAATTAATGAAATTACAGTAAACAAATTTACGCTTAATCCAGTTTAACCTAATGTATAATACAAGAGACAATTATACAGCACAGAGTCATATCTTAAGTGTAAAAATAAAAAGGACTCAATAATTCATGACTTCTGGGAGTGCTACATAGTCCAAAAGTTGGTCATCAGAAGTTTTACAATGTAAGTTTACTTTCAATCCGTATATCTGCATATTTCAAAACATGGCATGAGGGTGCGGTGAGATACCCAATGGGGCGGAACATACTTTTCTCATCAATGATTTAAAGAAAACTTAGTCTTAAACTGGAAATCAAACAATCCTCCATCACTATGACAGTCGACGAATCAAATGTTGAAAAGGTGTGGGCTACGGAGAAAACTGTTGCACCAGACAATGTGAAGATTTAAATTTATTGGCCATTTGAGAAATTTACCGGACACATGAATTGGGTGCATAACCCATTAGGACGCCCACCTACGGTGTTCAGAATTACAGAAATCCCACTTAGATTATGGTAATTCATTTTAACAGAAAATGAAAGTCCTGTAAGAAGCAGCCAATAAAACATCATTATCAAATATTTGCCAAAATACAATTAGTGGGAAAACACGAAATAGCGCTCCTGTTGAGCGCTTTTCCATATAAACTCAGCAAAAAAAGAAATGTTCCCTTTTCAGGACCCTGTCTTTCAAAGATAATTTGTAAAAATCTAAAGCACTTCACAGATCTTCAATGTAAAGGGTTTAAAAACTGTTTTGCATGTTTGTTCCATGAACAATTAATGAACATGCACCTGTGGAACAGTCATTAAGACACGAACAGCTTACAGACGGTAGGCAATTAAGGTCACAGTTATGAACACTTAGGACACTAAAGAGGCCTTTCTACTGACTCTGAAAAACACCAAAAGAAAGATGCCCAGGATCCCTGCTCATCTGCGTGAATGTGCCTTAGGTATGCTGCAAGGAGGCATGAGGACTGCAGATGTGGCAATAAATTGCAATGACCATACTGTGAGACGCCTAAGACAGCACTACAGGGAGACAGGACTGACAGCTGATCGTACTCGCAGTGGCATACCACATGTAACAACACCAACATCTGAACCTGCGGGACAAAGAGACAAAATCTTCAAGCTATGAAATTGGTTGTTAATCAATCAACCTCCCCTGTTGCTGTAATGGTGAGAGGTTAGCATGTCTTGGGGATATAAAATGCTAACCTCCCCTGTTGTTGTAATGGTGAGAGGTTAGCATGTCTTGGGGATATAAAATGCTAACCTCCCCTGTTGTTGTAGTGGTGAGAGGTTAGCATGTCTTTGGGATATGAAATGCTAACCTCCCCTGTTGTTGTAATGGTGAGAGGTTAGCATGTCTTGGGGATATAAAATGCTAACCTCCCCTGTTGTTGTAATGGTGAGAGGTTAGCATGTCTTGGGGATATAAAATGCTAACCTCCCCTGTTGCTGTAATGGTGAGAGGTTAGCATGTCTTGGGGATATAAAATGCTGACCTCCCCTGTTATTGTAGTGGTGAGAGGTTAGCATGTCTTGGGGATATAAAATGCTAATCTCCCCTGTTGTTGTAATGGTGAGAGGTTAGCATGTCTTGGGGATATAAAATGCTAACCTCCCCTGTTATTGTAATGGTGAAAGGTTAGCATGTCTTAGGGATATAAAATGCTAACCTCCCCTGTTGTTGTAATGGTGAGAGGTTAGCATGTCTTGGGGATATAAAAATGCTAACCTCCCCTGTTGTTGTAATGGTGAGAGGTTAGCATGTCTTAGGGGTATGATATAAAATGCTAATCTCCCCTGTAATTGTAATGGTGAGAGGTTAGCATGTCTTGGGGATATAAAATGCTAACCTCCCCTGTTATTGTAATGGTGAGAGGTTAGCATGTCTTGGGGATATAAAATGCTAATCTCCCCTGTTGTTGTAATGGTGAGAGGTTAGCATGTCTTGGAAGTGTTTAGAACCGTACATTCAAGTGCTGGAGTACAGAGCCAGAACGGCACAGCATGTGTCGCTGTCCCAATACTGTTGGAGCTCACAGTATCTGGGTCGGGCTGGAGTCCATCTCGTTTCTGTACAGTGAACCAGAACGGCCTCCATCTCCTGTTTCTGTACAGTGAACCAGAACGGCCCATAGGGCAGGAGTCCATCTCCTGTACAGTGAACCAGAACGGCCCATAGGGCAGGAGACCATCTCCTGTACAGTGAACCAGAACGGCCCATAGGGCAGGAGACCATCTCCTGTTTCTGTACAGTGAACCAGAACTGCCCATAGGGCAGGAGTCCATCTCCTGTTTCTGTACAGTGAACCAGAACGGCCCATAGGGCAGGAGTCCATCTCCTGTTTCTGTACAGTGAACCAGAACGGCCCATAGGGCAGGAGTCCATCTCCTGTTTCTGAACAGTGAACCAAAAGGCAAGCCACTCTGAAGCTGACCTGAGCTGACCTGTTATTTTAGTGCATTGATAATGATAATAATAACATGAATGGAGGACAAATGAAATGCTGTATAAACACGTAAACTAATGTATCTGGGACGTCATGCTATATTAGATCTTAATGTGTCTTCTTGTGATTTACGTGTTGAATAAACCATCTCACTATAAAAAATAAAATAAAAAACACCTGCACAGGTAACACCTGCACAGGTAATTCTACAATTCACAACCTCTCTTTCGCCATCGCCATCCGGCTTGGATTCTCTGTCGACATGACCACGTCTGGTCTGCAGACGTGCCCTCAACCGGTGCCCTCAACCGGCCTCCGTCTGAGCAGACCCCCTCCGTCTGAGCAGACCACCCCCCGGGCTACTAACTTTAAACGCGTGCTAGCCTGTCTAGGATCAGCGTGGCGCTAGCGGCACACCCCCCCCCACTAAAAAACCAGTGCCGCGAAATTCAAAAAAAATATATTTTTTAAAATATTTCACTTTCACACATTAAAGTCCAATACAGCTAATGAAAGACACAGATCTTGTGAATCCAGTCAACATGTCCGATTTTTAAAATGTTTTACAGGGAAGACACAATATGTAAAGATGTACATCTATTACCTAAAAACACATTAGCATAATCCACCATCTTTTATTTGTCCACCAACACCAGTAGCCATCACCAATTCGGCTAAACTAAGATATTTATAGCCCCTAACCAACAAAAAAACTCATTAGATGACAGTCTGATAACATATTTATGGTATGGGATAGGTTTTGTTAGAAAAAAGTGCATATTTCAGGTAGATGGCATAGGTTACAATTGCACCCACCGTCACAAATGGAATAGAAAAACTACTTAGAGCAACGTGTTTACCTACTTACTAATCAGCAAACATTTCGTAAAAATACACAGCATACACGAATCGAAAGACACAGATCCTGTGAATACAGACAATATTTCAGATTTTCTAAGTGTCTTACAGCGAAAACACAATAAATCGTTATATTAGCAGAGCACATAGCACATAGCAGCCCAGCATTGATTCTAGCCAAAGTGAGCGATAAAAGTCAACATCGCCAAAAGATATTAATTTTTTCACTAACCTTCTCAGAATTCTTCCGATGACACTCCTGTAACATCATATTACACAATCCATATAGAGTTTGATCGCAAATGTTTATATTTAGCCACCAAAATCATGGTTAGACAATGTGAAATGTAGACAAGCTGGTCAGAAAATGTCCTTGCGCCACTTAGACAGTGATCTACTCTTATACATAAATACTCATAAACGTGACTAAAAAATATAGGGTGGACAGGGATTGATAGACAATTTAATTCTTAATACAATTGCGGAATTACATTTTTTAATTTATCCTTACTTTTCAATACAGTTTGCGCCAAGCGAAGCTACGTCAAAAAACATGGCGTCCTAAGCCACTAAAATGTTTCGACAGAAACACGATTTATCATAATAAAAATGTCCTACCTTGAGCTGTTCTTCCATCAGTATCTTGGGCAAAGGATCCTTTCTTGGGAGTAATCGTCTTTTGGTGGAAAGCTGTCCTCTTGCCATGTGGAAATGCCAACTGCGTTCGGGATGAACTGAAAGCGTGCCCAGCTATTCACAGCGTTAAAGAAATAAATGTCCCAAAATCGCACTAAACGGATATAAATTGCTATACTTTAAACGCTTTAAATTACGCTTTAAATTAATTTAAATTACGCTTTAAATTAACTACCTTGTGATGTTTTTAACTCCTATAACGAGTGAAAAGATGACCGGAGAAATATAACAGGCTAAACTAACGCTTGGAACAGGAGAGGGTCGGTGTCCTCCACGCGCGTGACGCACCAAGAAAAGACTTGCTAGCTACAGGATTTTTTGATTTATAGGGCCTGTGAACGCGCAATCGACCCCATTGGAATCGTCATCACGTAAAGGCATCCAGGGGAAGACGTAAGAAGTGTCCGTACAGTCATAGCAATAACAGTGCCCTTTTAACTGACTTCAGAACAGTGGCCAACATTTCTGAAATCTGAATCCATGTCAGGGAAATTGCTGTAGAATGGGCTCTGTTCCACTTAGAGACAAAATTTCAACTCCTATAGAAACTATAGACTGTTTTCTATCCAATAATAATAATAATATGCATATTGTACGATCAAGGATTTTGTGGGAAGCCGTTTCAAAAATTACCCAATTAGCATAAATAGTCTCAACAGCGCCCCCATCCTCAACAGGCTAGCTTAGTGGAGGCCTCACTGCTCCATCTACGGCTGCCCCCTGGACACTATGATCACTTGGCTACATAGCTGATGCCTGCTTGACTGTCCATTAATTTGCGGTACTCCATTCTGTTTATTTGTGTTTTATCTGTCGGCTCTGTGCTTTAACTCAGGATCTGTATGTAGTTAATCCGACCCTCTCTGCCTAGTCGTCGCCATTTTTACCTTCTGTTGCTGTGTTAGCTGACTAGCTGCTGTTCTCACCTGTTGTTTTAGCTAGCTCTCCCAATCAAGACTTGCAATCACTTTATGCCTTATTGTATGTCTCTCTCAAATATCAATATGCCTTGCATACTGTTGTTCAGGCTAGTTATCATTGTTTTGGTTTGCAATGGACCCTGTAGTTCCACTCTCCATACCTCTGATACCTCCTTTGCCCCACCCCCCACACATGCGGTGACCTCACCCATTGAGACCAGCATGTCCAGAGATACAACTTCTCTTATCATCACCCAGTGCCTGGGCTTGCCTCCGCTGTACCCGTGCCCCACCATACCCTGGTCTGCACATTATGCCCAGAATCTATTCTACCACGCCCATAAATCTGCTCCTTTTATTCCTTGTCCCCAACGCTCTAGGCGACCAGTTTTGATAGCCTTTAGCCGCACCCTCATCCTACTACTCCTCTGTTCCTCGGGTGATGTGGAGGTAAACCCAGGCCCTGCATGTCCCCAGTCACCCTCATTTGTTGACTTCTGTGATCGAAAAAGCCTTGGCCTCATGCATGTCAACATCAGAAGCCTCCTCCCTAAGTTTGCCTTACTCACCGCTTTAGCACACTCTGCCAACCCTGATGTCCTTGCCGTGTCCGAATCCTGGCTTAGGAAGGCCACCAAAAATTCTGAGATTTCCATACCCAACTATAAACACTTTCCGTCAAGAAAGAACTGCCAAAGGGGGAGGAGTTGCAATCTACTGCAGGGATAGCCTGCAAAGTTCTGTTATACTTTCCAGGTCTATGCCCAAACAGTTCGAACTTCTAATTTTAAAAATTAATCTCTCCAGAAATAAGTCTCTCACTGTTGCCGCCTGCTACCGACCCCCCTCAGCTCCCAGCTGTGCCCTGGACACCATCTGTGAATTGATCGCTCCCCATCTAGCTTCAGAGTTTGTTCTGTTAGGTGACCTAAACTGGGATATGCTTAACACCCCGGCAGTCCTACAATCTAAGCTTGATGCCCTCAATCTCACACAAATCATCAAGGAACCCACCAGGTACAACCCTAAATCCGTAAACATGGGCACCCTAATAGACATTATCCTGACCAACTTGCCCTCCAAATACACCTCTGCTGTCTTCAATCAAGATCTCAGCGATCACTGCCTCATTGCCTGTATCCGCCACGGGTCCACGGTCAAACGACCACCCCTCATCACTGTCAAACGCTCCCTAAAACACTTCTGCAGGCAGGCCTTTCTAATCGACCTGGCCCGGGTACCCTGGAAGGATATTGACCTCATCCCGTCAGTTGAGGATGCCTGGTCATTCTTTAAAAGTTACTTCCTCACCATATTAGACAAGCATGCTCCGTTCAAAAAATGCAGAACCAAGAACAGATATAGCCCTTGGTTCACTCCAGACCTGACTGCCCTCGACCAGCACAAAAACATCCTGTGGCGAACTGCAATAGCATCGAAGAGCCCCCGCGATATGCAACTGTTCAGGGAAGTCAGGAACCAATACACGCAGTCAGTCAGGAAAGCAAAGGCCAGCTTTTTCAAGCAGAAATTTGCATCCTGTAGTTCTGACTCCAAAAAGTTCTGGGATACTGTAAAGTCCATGGAAAACAAGAGCACCTCCTCCCAGCTGCCCACTGCACTGAGGCTAGATATCAGTGGTGACCGTGTTAAGTCCGTGATAATCGAAAACTTCAACAAACATTTCTCAATGGCTGGCCATGCCTTCCTCCTGGCGACTCCAACCTTGCCCAACAGCCCCGCCCCCCCCCCCCCGCTGCTACTCGCCCAAGCCTCCCCAGCTTCTCCTTTACCCATATCCAGATAGCAGATGTTCTGAAAGAGCTGGAAAACCTGGACCCATACAAATCAGCTGGGCTTGACCATCTGGACCCCCTATTTCTGAAACTGTCCGCCGCCATTGTCACACCCCCTATTACCAGCCTGTTCAACCTCTCCTTCGTATCATCTGAGATCCCCAAGGATTGGAAAGCTGCCGCTGTCATCCCCCTCTTCAAAGGGGGAGACACCCTGGACCCAAACTGTTACAGACCTATATCCATCCTGCCCTGCCTAGCTAAGGTCTTCGAAAGCCAAGTCAACAAACAGATCACTGACCATCTCGAATCCCACCGTACCTTCTCCGCTGTGCAATCCGGTTTCCGAGCCGGTCACGGGTGCACCTCAGCCACGCTCAAGGTACTAAACGATATCATAACCGCCATCGATAAAAGACATTACTGTGCAGACGTCTTCATCGACCTGGCCAAGGCTTTCGACTCTGTCAATCACCATATTCTTATCGGCAGACTCAATAGCCTCGGTTTTTCTAATGACTGCCTTGCCTGGTTCACCAACTACTTTGCAGACATAGTTCAGTGTGTCAAATCGGAGGGCATGTTGTCCGGTCCTCTGGCAGTCTCTATGGGGGTACCACAGGGTTCAATTCTCGGGCCGACTCTTTTCTCTGTATACATCAATGATGTTGCTCTTGCTGCGGGCGATTCCCTGATCCACCTCTACCTGATCCACCTCTACGCAGACGACACCATTCTGTATACTTCCGGCCCTTCCCTGGACACTGTGCTATCTAACCTCCAAACGAGCTTCAATGCCATACAACACTCCTTCCGTGGCCTCCAACTGCTCTTAAACGCTAGTAAAACCAAATGCATGCTTTTCAACCGTTCGCTGCCTGCACGCGCACGCCAGACTAGCATCACCACCCTGGACGGTTCCGACCTAGAATATGTGGACATCTATAAGTACCTAGGTGTCTGGCTAGACTGCAAACTCTCCTTCCAGACTCATATCAAACATCTCCAATCCAAAATCAAATCTAGAGTCGGCTTTCTATTCCGCAACAAAGCCTCCTTCACTCACGCCGCTAAACTAGTAAAACTGACTATCCCACCGATCCTCGACTTCGGCGATGTCATCTACAAAATAGCTTCCAATACTCTACTCAGCAAACTGGATGCAGTTTATCACAGTGCCATCCGTTTTGTTACTAAAGCACTTTATACGACCCACCACTGCGACCTGTATGCCCTAGTCGGCTGGCCCTCGCTACATGTTCGTCGTCAGACCCACTGGCTCCAGGTCATCTACAAGGCTATGCTAGGTAAAGTGCCGCCTTATCTCAGTTCACTGGTCACGATGGCTACACCCACCCGTAGCACGCGCTCCAGCAGGTGTATCTCACTGATCATCCCTAAAGCCAAAACCTAATTTGGACGCCTTTCCTTCCAGTTCTCTGCTGCCTGCGACTGGAACGAATTGCAAAAATCTCTGAAGTTGGAGACTTTTATCTCCCTCAACAACTTTAAAAATCTGCTATCCGAGCAGCTAACCGATCGCTGCAGCTGTACATAGTCCATCTGTAAACTACCCACCCAATTTACCTACCTCACCCCCCATACTGCTTTTATTTATTTACTTTTCTGCTCTTTTGCACACCAGTATCTCTTCTTGCACATGATCATCTGATGATTTATCACTCCAGTGTTAATCTGCTAAATTGTAATTATTCGATTTATTGCCTACCTCATGCCTTTTGCACACATTGTATATAGATTCTCTTTTTTCTACCATGTTATTGACTTGTTTATTGTTTACTCCATGTGTAACTCTGTGTTGTTGTCTGTTCACACTGCTATGCTTTATCTTGGCCAGGTCGCAGTTGCAAATGAGAACTTGTTCTCAACTAGCCTACCTGGTTAAATAAAGGTGAAATAAAAATAAATAAATAAAACTCATCTGAACCTGCGGGACAAAGAGACAAAATCTTCAAGCTTTGAAATTGGTTGTTAATCATTGGTTGTTAATCATTGCCAGTTAATCACAACCATTTTCAGGTGTCAGGCCCTGACCTGAGAGCCTTTTTATTTCTCTATTTGGTTCGGTCAGGCATTCTAGTTATCTATTTCTTTGTTGGCCGGGTATGGTTCCCAATCAGAGGCAGCTGTCTATCATTGTCTCTGATTGGGAATCATACTTAGGCAGCCTGTTTTCCACCCTAGTTTGTGGGATCTTGTTTTTGCACAGTAGCTGTTTAGCCCTGCAGAACTTTACGTTTGTTTATATTTTGTTGTTTTGTCAGTGTTTCAGTAATAAATATCATTAACACTCTCCACGCTGCGCTTTGGTCTCATTCGTTCAACGACGGACGTAACATCAGGTCTTGCCACAGATCAGAGATCATCAACTAGATTCAGCCACGGGACGATTTTTTCCTTGAGGGGCCGGAACAAAATTACAAATCATTTGTAGACGTCAAATTGACCGCAAGAAGCACAAACAGATAGACTATTTGACTAAAACATATTTTGTAGGGCTGACCCCATTTAGTCAATTGTTTTGTCGATAGGATGTTGGTAGACCCACATTTTCTTTGTGGAGCAGTGGTAAATAGAGAGAGAGATAGATATATATATATATCTATCACTCACATACACAAACTGTTCATATGTTGTGTGAACTAAGGTCCACACTCCGGTAGGTTGTCGTAATGCTGTAAAGTTGGTTGCCAACCGCCATATAAAGTCCAAAGAAGAAAAAGAAGCCTTAAGGATGGAGGAAAGATGACGAGAAACTAATTCAGTTTACCGTTTTATCTGAGGATTAATTGTCGGAGTTGAGGAACTTGTGCATTTCAGGTAAAATAACAACCCAATGTTTATATACCAGGACAAATTAGCTAGCAACAGTAGGTTAGCTAGCTAAATTGCCATAAATATTAAATGCTTTTTGACCTGTCCCAAAATTAATATAATTGGATCACAGTTTGTTTTGATATTTCAACCTGCGTGTCCTGATCGCTTCTGGTGTGGGTGAACAAAATCAATGTGTGCGCGTCCGGTTTGGTCAGAATGTCACACACAGACACAAACAATGTCCTGCACCAGAGAACAGACGCCTCACGTTGTGCCTCTGTTTTAAGAACACGTCTGGCACGATTGTAGTTGAAGGGTTAAAGTGGGTGAGGGTACAGGGTGAAAAAAAAATATCCACATACGCTACTGTTCAAAGGTTTGGGGTCACTTAGAAATGTACTTGTTTTTAAAAGAAAAGCACTTTTTTTCCATTAAAATAACATCATCTGATTTTTAATGGAATATTTACAAAGGCGTACAGAGACCCATTATCAGTAACCATCACTCCTGTGTTCCAATGGCACGTTGTGTTAGCTAATCCAAGTTCATCATTTTAAAAGTCTAATTGATCATTAGAAAACCCTTTTGCAATTATGTTAGCACAGCTAAGA
The DNA here is from genome assembly GCF_029448725.1 of Salvelinus fontinalis. Taxonomy (NCBI): domain Eukaryota; kingdom Metazoa; phylum Chordata; class Actinopteri; order Salmoniformes; family Salmonidae; genus Salvelinus; species Salvelinus fontinalis. The sequence continues at coordinate 15,194,518 of NC_074684.1, forward strand.
ACTGTTGTCCTGATTAAAGAAGCAATAAAACTGGCCTTCTTTCGACTAGTTGAGTATCTGGAGCATCAGCATTTGTGGGTTCGATTACAGGCTCAAAAGGGCCAGAAACAAATAACTTTCTTCTGAAACTTGTCAGCCTATTCTTGTTCTGAGAAATGAAGGCTATTCCATGTGAGAAATTGCCAAGAAACTGAAGATCTCGTACAACGCTGTGTACTACTCCCTTCACAGAACAGCGCTAACCAGAATAGAAAGAGTGGGAGGACCCGGTGCACAACTGAGCAAGAGGACAAGTACATTAGTGTGTCTAGTTTGAGAAAAAGATGCCTCACAAGTCCTCAACTGGCAACTTCATTAAATAGTACCCGCAAAACACCAGTCTCAACGTCAACAGTGAAGAGGCGACTCCGGGATGCTGGCCTTCTAAGGAGTTGCAAAGAAAAAGCCATATCTCAGACTGGCCAATAAAAATAAAAGATTAAGATGGGCAAAAGAACACAGACACTAGAGAGAGGAACTCTGCCTAGAAGACCGGCATCCCAAAGTCGCCTCTTCACTTTTGACATTGAGACTGGTGTTTTGCGGGTAGTATTTAATGAAGTTGCCAGTTGAGGACTTGGTGTTCCTCACCGTAGCTTATCTGAAAAATCTTTCCAGCTCTCCCTTTTGATAACCACTCCCCGTAAAAGGGTAAAAGTATATATATTTCTCTGATCTGGTGGAAACATCATAAAATAGGACAACCGGATTACTTCTTATCTCTTGTGCAAATAGCCTACAGCTTTGTATGTCTGTCCAGAGCTCACTGGCGCATGAAACTGAGGGCCCAGAATATTTTATGCAACTTTGCGAGCACGAGCTTCAGGGCTGGACCAAGTTAATACCATGTTTCAAGTTCCTTGCAGACAGGCCATGGGTAGCCAATGTGATTTATAGGATATTTATTTTTAATTCTGATATTTTCTACCTGCGGGGAGCAATGTTTTTTTATTTGTTGGCTTTAATGTTTTGTTTCCCTCAATCTACACACAATACCAAATAATGACTAAGCAAAACCAGGTTTTAGAAATTCCTTATTTAAATAAGTATTCAGACCCTTTGTAACGTGACTTGAAATTGAGCTCATGTGCATCCTGTTTCCATTGATCATCCTTCAGATGTTTCTACAACTCGGAGTCCACCTGTCGCAAATTCAATTGATTGGACATGATTTGGAAAGGCATACACCTGTCTATATAAAAAGGTCCCACAGTTGACAGTGGATGTAAGAGCAAAAATCAAGCCACGAGGTCAAAGGATTTATCTGTAGAGAAGAGACAGAATTGTGTCGAGGTACAGATGTGGGGAAGGGTACTAAAACATTTCTGCAGCGTTGAAGGTCCCCAAGAACACAGTGGCCTCCATCATTCTTAAATGGATGAAGTTTGGAACCACCAAGACTCTTCCTAGAGCTGTCTGTCTGGCCAAACTGAGCAATCGGAGGAGAAGGGTCTTGGTCAGGGAGGTGACCAAGATTCTGATGGTCACTCTGACAGCGCTCCAGAGTTCCTCTATGGAGATGGGAGAACCTTCCAGAAGGACAACCATCTCTGGCCAGATGGAAGCCACTCAGTAAAAAGTCACACAATAGCCCGCTTGGAGTTTGCCAAAAGGCACCTAAAGGACTCTGACCAGGAAAAATTGGATTCTCTGTTCTGATGAAACCAGGATTGAACACTTTGGCCTGAATTTCAAGCGTCATGTCTGGAGGAAACCTGGCACCATCCCTACGGTGAAGCATGGTGGTGGCAGCATCATGCTGCGGGGATGTTTTTCAGCGGCAGGGACTGGGAGACTAGTCAGGATCGAGGGAAATATGAACAGAGCAAAGTACAGAGAGCTCCTTGATGAAAACCTGCACCAGAGTGCTCAGGACCGCAGACTGTGTGAAAGTTCACCTTCCAACAGGACAACGACCCTAAGCACACAGCCAAGAAAATGCAGGAATGACTTAGGGACAAGTCTCTGAATGTCCTTGAGGGGCCCAGCCAGAGCCCGGACTTGAACCCGATCGAACATCTCTGGAGAGACCTGGAAATAGCTGTGCAGTGACGCTCCCCATCCAACCTGACAGCATGAGAGGATCTGCAGAGAAGAATGGGAGAAACTCCCCAAATACCAGTGTGCCCAGCTTGTAGCGTCATATCCAAGAAGATTCGAGGCTGTAATCGCTGCCAAAGGTGCTTCAACAAAGTACTGAAGAGGGTCTGAATACTTATGCAAATGTGATGTTGTTTCTTTATAAATGTGCAAATATTTTTTGTAACTTGTTTTTGCTTTGTTATTAGGGGGTATTGTGTGTAGATTGATGAGGAATTTGTTTTATTTAATACATTTTAGAGTAAGGCTGTAACGTAACAAAATGTGGAAAAGGTCAAGTGGTCTGAATACTTCTTTGGTATTTTATTAGGATCCCCATTAGCTGTTGCAAAAGCAGCAGCTACTCTTCCTGGTGTCCACACAAAACATAATACAGAACATCAATAGACAAGAACAGCTGAAGGACAGTACTACATACATTTTTTTTTAAAAGGCACATAGTTTGTGTGTATGCATTTATATCTAGGCGAAATAGGGGAGAGGCATTGTGCCGTGAGGTGTTACTTTATCTGGTTTTTCAAACCAGGTTTGCTGTTTATTTGAGCAATATGAGATGGAAGGAAGTTTCATGCAACAAGGGCTTATATAATACTGTGTGCGTTCTTGAATTTGTTTTTGGGGACTGAAAAGACCCCTGGTGGCATGTTAGGTGGGATAAGTATCATTTAATTAACAAGTATTAGGATACTAAAAGAGAAGCAAGAGTCAGAAAGAGATGGACATGGCATAGCACAAACCCTTTGTTTTTATGGTGTATTGAGCATTTGTAGAAATAAGATGGAACCAACAGTGAGGCTGGTCTTCACATTTGATTATTTGAAGAAACAACAATCTCGTCAGGCCAACACTAGTCACAATGCAGAGGGATGAGCTCTGCATTAAGCCGCAGCTAGCAGCATTCTAGTCTGGAGCAGAGGTTACATCATTTACAGCAGGATACAGATATTCTCCAAGGAACGTACTTATATTCATCAAAATGTGTCCAACACAGAATACCTTTCTAATTAACAAATGTCCATAATGTAGGGTATTCTATTGGAACTAACATGTAATTGACCCCCAACTCAAGCAGCCTACATTGTTTTCCTTTGTTCATCACCATTCTAGTTGTGCTAGTAGCAATATAGTTATGTAACCGATGTACCTAAAGCAAAGGGCATGTGTTGAACCAATGGATAACACAAGGAGTTATCTTGTTCTGGGATGCCGCCTCTAAAAAGGTCCGACTGCAGCTGGAATAACACACAGGTCCGGTTCCATGGAGAGCGGCCCAGACTCTCTCTGGGCTTCTGCTCTATAGTGTGAGGGGCAACTAATGATCCGGGAGGGGGGTAAAGTTCCATTGAGTAAAGTATGATATGTGCCCTGCCTCTGAACCAAGTACACCTAACCACTAAACTATGTGGGGGTGTGCATCATGTGTGGGGGTTCTACATAAAAGCCCAGTTGTCCCATTCCAAACCAAAAGGAGTGGTGAATTCAGGGATGGGCCGTACCCACAAATTCCATCAATGCAGCCCCCCTAATTTGGGACCATCGTGATCACAAATTAAAAGCTTGGCGTAGAGAGGGTTGCGTTAAGAGGGGTGGGGCCTTGTAATTGCCACCTTGCATCACTCAGGACAACCCACGAGGGGCCTTGCCACGCATTGTGTCCTGTAATCTACCCTGAATGCCACTGAACAACTGGAGCTGTGAAAAAAAGGCCCGCTATCTCGCCAAGGCAAAGAGCACTGCTTTTTAAATCTGGGATCCAAAATAAAAGGAGAGAAAAGCAACTGCTCCTCCTGTTCGTGGTCAAAATAGCATTTTATTCCATGCAGCTGTCTTTTGAACTTCAAAAGAAAGATAAAGTGAGAATGGGAAAGAGGGAGAGATTGAGAGTGGGAAATATGAGTAGAAGAGAGGGGAGGGAGCTTGTGTGTTTAACTTTCAGAGGATCCCGGTCTATTTGCATTGGTGGCCACCTCAAAAGGTTTTAGGCTTTCCTGATTGTCTTCTCCAACTCAAGAGGACAGCCTTGGTAAAATCTGAATTCTGCTATCCGATATAGGGACATGAAATACTTTCCAGTTGAACTGCTTAATTTAAATAATAAACAAGGTTGTTATTGAATTTGTTCTCAATGACTTACCTGGCTAAATAAAGGATGAAATCAAAATCAAATCAATGAACCAATTCTAAGCTGGCAAGTTACATCATCCACACAAAACATACTTAGTGTCTGTCTGGCTCGCACATTAGGTTTCAAAAGAGAGGTCCTTCCATGGGAGCTTTGCTTGATGTGTTGTGCATTAAGGAATTCCAAACTTTTAATGGGAGAAAGGAAAGAGCAAGGCAAAGGGCTGCAGCTGTTGGGGAACGTGCTTGCACTGGATTTATGGAATTTGGGGGTTAACAGTTCTGGTTTAGGGCCTAACTTGTTGATCCCCCCCAGATGTGCCTCAACGCTATGAAGAGCTCAAGCAACCATTGCTGATTCGTGGAGAGAATGAGAGGGCAGACAAAGAGACTATCATAACATGTACTTGATCCTCAGCCAGAACTCAATTAAGAATTAAAATGGGAATTTTGGCCTATGCATATCCTGAGAGATATTAAGCAATAAGGCCGACCAGGTGTGGTATATGGCCAATATACCACGGCTAAGGGCTGTTCTTAAGCACAACGCAACGCTGAGTACTTGATACAGCCCTTAGCCGTGGTATATTGGCCATATATCACAAACCCCAGAGGTGCCTTATTGCTATTATAAACTGGTTACCAAAGTAATTAGAGTATTAAAAATAAATGGTTTTGTTATACCCGTGGTATACGGTCTGATATACCTCAGCTGTCAGCCAATCAGCATTCAGGGCTCGAACACACCCAGTATATAATCAACTATTGGCCATAGTAGAAAACTGATCTAACTGATCTAATGGCATGACTCCTTTTTTGACTAGCCAGACATGGGCTATCAAAATTGTACTTCAGTAGGCTAAAACAATATGGCTGTATACATGTCATGTGATGATAAAACAAGTTTCTGGGTGTAAAAGCTCACTGACGTAGAGTGACCACTGGTTGATGCCGTCTCGATGGCCTCTTGGCATGACCACTTAATACCATCATGTAAATGCTCTCTGTGTTACAATTCCTACTCTAACATGCTGAGATCACCACTCACGTCGAGTGCGTGAGCATTGCAAAAAACATGAACACATACATGTTATTCAAGCCTGGCACCCACACTGCTCGCGGGCATCTGCGTAGCCAGGTGCTAAAATAGAAATTGGTTTTATTTGTGACGCTCAACGCGCTGCATGTCCGGCCTCTCCCATCTCCTCATTGGTTTTTAGCAGTATATACCCACGTGGGTGATTGGAAAATGAACTGAGGTCCACACTAAGGTCAACACTGCTGTAAAGTTGGTTGCAAACCGCCATATAAAGTCCAAAGAAGAAAAAAAAGCCTTAAGGATGGAGGAAAGATGTCGAGAAACTAATTCAGTTTACCGTTTTATCTGAGGATTAATTGTCGGAGTTGAGGAACTTGTGCATTTCAGGTAAAATAACAACCCAATGTTTATATTCCAGGACAAATTAGCTAGCAACAGCAAGCTAGCTAGCTAAATTGCCATAAATGTTAAATGCTTTTTGACCTGTCCCAAAATTAATATAATTGATTCAGTTTGTTTTGATATTTCAACCTGCGTGTCCTGATCACTTCTGGTGTGGGTGAACAAAATCAAATGTGTGCGCGTCTGGTTTGGTCAGAATGTCACACACACACAAACAAACATGTCCTGCACCAGAGGACAGACGCCTCACGTTATGCCTCCGTTTTAACAACACGTCTGGCACGATTGTAGTTGAAGGGTTAAAGCGGGTGAGGGGACAGGGTGAAAAAAAAATACACATACACTACTGTTCAAAAGTTTGGGGTCACTTAGAAATGTACTTGTTTTTAAAAGAAAATAATTTTAAAATAACATCAACTTGATCAGAAATACAGTGTAGACATTGTTATTGTTGTAAATGACTATTGTAGCTGGAAACAGCTGATCTTTTAACGAAATATCTACATTTTTCAGCAACCATCACTCCTGTGTTTCAATGGCACGTTGTGTTAGCTAATCCAAATGTATCATTTTAAAAGGCTAATTGATCATTAGAAATCCCATTTGCAATTATGTTGGCACAGCTGAAAACTGTTGTGCTGATTTAAAGAAGCAATAAAACTGGCCTTCTTTCGACTAGTTGAGTATCTGGAGCATCAGCATTTGTGGGTTCGATTAGAGGCTCAAAAGGGCCAGAAACAAATAACTTTCTTCTGAAACTCGTCAGCCTATTCTTGTTCTGAGAAATGAAGGCTATTCCATGTGAGAAATTGCCAAGAAACTGAAGATCTCGTACAACGCTGTGTACTACTCCCTTCACAGAACAGCACAAACTGTCTCTAACCAGAATAGAAAGAGGACTGGGAGGCCCCGGTACACAACTGAGCCAGAGGACAAGTACAATAAGTGTGTCTAGTTTGAGAAACAGTCCTGAACTGGCAGCTTGATTAAATAGTACCCGCAAAACACCAGTCTCAATGTCAACAGTGAAGAGGCAACTCCGGGATGCTGTCCATTGTCTGTGTTCTTTTGCCCATCTAAATCTTTTATTGGCCAGTCTGAGATATTGCTTTTTCTTTGCAACTCTGCCTAGAAGGCCAGCATCCCGGAGTCGCCTCTCCACTGTTGACATTGAGACTGGTGTTTTGCGGGTACTATTTAATCAAGCTTTTTATCGGGTCATTTCAGCATGCTTTGACACCCACCATCTCAGATTGGTTTCTGCAGTTAGAAACATTTCAGAACAAACAAGATAAGAATTCATGTATCATTATTTTGTTTAACTATAATTTCATTGATTAAGTTCATTGATTGCACCCATATTGCCAATTTTAATTGATTGGATTCATTTAATATTAAATATAGTACCCAACATCCGATTTGGACTAGACTTCTTCCCAACAATGATTAAAAAATAAATTTTAAAAAGGCAAGCCACAGACAGATCCCCCAAACCAATCCTATCCCAATGGCCAGTTTGGCCAGTGTCAGTTCTCTATGTCTGAAAAATAGTATGAAGCTGTAGGGTCATTGCCCAGAGGATGTCCGAGTACCTGCAAAGGAATGCGTACGTCGATACATCTGTACAGAAGGTGTCACGAACCGGCTCAAAGCCCGTAACAAAAAGGGAGACAACGTGGAGATAAGGAGTAACAAAATATATTTATTAAATAAAGTAACCTAAATGCAATTAACAATGGTGTGTGTAATCAGTAATCAGTAGTGTAAGTGAGGGTTTTGGCATGCATGAATGTGATAATGCGGTGTGTTGAAAGGTGCTAAAGCAAACAACCAAAAAGTCACAAAAAACCACAACAAAATCTATAAAGGTGTCTGCATGGAGAGAGTCTCCTCCATGAACGGGGAAGTGGTGCATTTATCCTGGAAGACACCGGGCCCAGGTGTTTCCCATGTATCTGATGACCCTCCCAACTCCGCCCACCGACATCCAAATAAGGAAACAAGAGCAAAGAGAGAATACGGCAGACAGAGTGGGAGGGTCGTCACATTCCCCCCCCATAAGACCGGGGACCAACAAGGACCCCGGAACAACATACCAGCCTCTGCGTCCCAAATTGATGAGGGATTACGTGCACACTTCCAATTTACCCCAGCCAACCTCCTTAGACCTCAGCAACCTTTGCGCATGGGAAGCACTATTTAAGAGGAAAGAAGAGTCCCCAGACCTCAGCAACCTTAGTGCCTAGGGAGCAACTTTTAAGAGGAAAGAAGAATACAAGACCAGGAGGGAACAGACAGTAAAGACAGAACCAGACAATACAACCATTCAAGAACAGGGCGCACGAGACCACATCAGCTACAAACTCCAACGGAAAGAACAAGGTCCTTAATTTTTTAACAATTCCCAACGATTCATAGCCACTTCCCAACGTAACAGATTACTCATTTCAATCTACCCTGCAATATACCATCGTCAGGACCAGGCACATCTTCCTCCTCATGCACAAATCTAGCATGATAAGAACCCAAGGAAACAACGGCATCAGCCAAAAGAACAGGTTTTACCGTCCTCCGTAGTATCCCACTGTTCAATCTCAGAGGAACGTGCATGATAGGGTTTTAACAAAGTTACATGGCACAGCTGGTGTGCTTTTCTCCGTTCTGGAGTGGCAACTAGGTAATTTTGCTCAGTGTACTGACGCACCACTGTATATGGACCTTGAAACTTAGTCCGAAAAGGAGAACCAACAATTGGCAGCAGAGCAAGAACCTGGTCACCCGGAGAAAACTGACGAGGCTCAGTTCGGCGATCAAATAAGCCCCTCATCCTCTCCTGTGAACATAACTTCTCTTTAGCCATTTCACCACTACTCCCCTTTTTTGCACGAGGCAAAGGACCCACACAGTCAATGATAAAATACTCAAAAGATTGGCTGAGTACAAGAATAGGAAACAGTGGTACCGGCTTAATAGCTTGATTAGGTTTACCGGTTAATTGACAGGTGTGACAAGTTTTGATGAAATCAGAGACATCCCTCTTTAAGCTAGGCCAAAAGAAATGTCTTAATATACGACAGTATGTTTTCCTCACACCCATATGTCCAGCAACACCATTGTGAGAAGTTGTCAAAACAAACTCACGAAGCTTTACTGGTACCACAACCTGACTAATCGCCTCCCCCCGAAAACGACTACCATGAGACACCCACTTTTTCATCAGAACATCCTCTTGGAGAAAATAGCCATGGGCGACATCTCCCAACTGTTCCACAGGCACAATTTGGTCACGCAACTCTTCTAATGTGGGGTCAGTCCATTGCGCATTGATTAGATCTGAGTGGGTAACAGATAACAGAATAACAGGGAAAGCAGTGGCATACTTCTTTGTGGTATTCTCATTAGTAGGCACAGTGACCAGTTCGCCACGACTCATAGAACACGCACTGAACATCTCTGGGGAGCTCTGTACACTCTCATCTGGAATTTCAACAACTGACGGCTTTATGGAAACAAGTCGAGATGGGAACGCGACAGGCCATACACGATCACCAGCCAAGTTATTCCCAAGAATAACGTCAATACCCTCAATAGGCAATGAAGGACGCACCCCCACAACAACCTCACCTTTTACCAGATCACAATCCAACATCAGTTTATGCAATGGAACTGAAAGAGTGTTCAAACCTATCCCCCTAATTAGAACACTCTTCCCCGAATCAGTTTCAGCTGAAAAGGGTAACACGGACTCCAACACAAACGATTCGGAGGCACCTGTGTCTCTCAAGATCTTCACTGGCACCAATTCCTTACTCCCTAATATAGACACAAAACCTTCCGTAATGAAAGGTAAATAGCCTGGGTGAATATGGACTTTCACCTGCGCCTGAGACCATGTGTCATGAGTGAAATGATGTTGAACATGCGCAGCTACCGCCGTAGGCTTAGATTTAACGTAATCACGCGTACTGAATTTGTCCTTTTCCCTGAGAACCGGACATTCGTTTTTCCAATGACCTGAATCATGACAGTAATGACACTCTTGCCCAAAGTCAGCTTTTCCACGGGAATCAGTCTCAACCCTAGTTGAATTGAACTCTGCCCGTGAACCAAACTGTCTCGGTGATCGAAGCCCAAATCTATCCGAACGCCCCCACTCATTCCGAATACGGGGCTCTGCAAAGACACTTTTGTGAGTCAACACATACTCATCCGCCAAAACTGCAGCTTCAGCGACATTCTTTACTTTACGTTCGTTAATATATGTGGCAATACGATCAGGGATTGTGTCCTTAAATTGCTCTAACATAATCAGATCACACAGCCCTTGGAGAGTCACAACTTCAGAGGCTGAACACCAGCGATTAAACTGTAAAGATAATTGTCGCGCAAACTCAACATGAGTCTGTTTATCATCCTTTTTTAAAGTTCTAAATCGTTGGCGGTAAGCCTCAGGAACCAATTCATAAATTTGTAGCACAGCCGTTTTAACCTTATCATAACTGGCACTGTCGTGTACACTAAGAGCTGAATATGCTTCCTGCGCTTTACCAGTCAGCACACACTGCAACATTAAGGTGCGGTCAGAATCAGGCCAACTCCTAGCGTCAGCAACACGCTCAAACAACGAAAAGAATGTCTCAGGGTCCTTTTCATTAAACTGAGGCAATAACCGTAAGTTCCCAACAATATCAACTGTGTCCGGGGCACGACCAATAGAGGAACGACCCCTAGGTAAATCTGGGTCACCTTCCCAGAACAAACTCTCCCCTGAAATCTTTCCTTCCCTAACCAACTCTATCCGTTCTTGTTGCAACTTGATTTTAGCATGCTCCATATCTAATTCCTTTTCATACTTTACACGATCATACTCTAGCTTCTCACGATCATACTGCTGCTGTAACAGAAGCAGTTCTTTCTGCTGTTCAAAAATAAGACTACTAGGACTAACCGATGGAATGGCCATTGTAACATTACGGGGAGATGACTCCTCAGCAGAAGCTGGCCCAGTGGTAACTTCAAGAATACCACTCTCCATCAGATTGGCTTTCAATATTAACCTAATAGAATTCTTTAGACGTTTATCACTAATTTCAACCTTGTAGTATTCGGCGATTTTCAACAGCTGTTCTTTAGTACCTAATTCTAACAATTCCTCTGATGGAAAGCGAATGAACTCCTCTACAAAAGACGCCATAATTACAAAAAAAAAATACTCACTCTTCCCCTCTGCTGAGCACACCAGACCACAACCCAAGAAATGACAATCACCCTGAGTACCACAAAAGAGAGATGAGATACGGAGCTTCCCCAAAACCTACATTAACTCAACCCTAGTCTTCGTGCGGATTTGCGGTGGGTATTTACGCACTGTAGCCCGCTGGCAAGGAAATAAACCCCCCAGCACGCTGGCAGATTCCACCAAGCCACGGATGTGCCCCCGAGACAACTGCTCAGTCCACAGACACCACACAAAATTAACAAACATTAACCATGCCCAACATATTCCCAAAAGGAAACATGTCGCTAAGCCTATCAGGGGTAAAAGGCTATAGCTCCAGGTAGCAAGTTCCACTACCCTACCCAAATCTCCCACTGAGGTACACAGCCGATTACTCACCTCAGACCGATGTCCCAACAGAAAGTAGAACAAGAGTTTCCAGGCTGGGCAGGGCCCTGGAAACTAACCAATGTACTCTCTCCAAAGCAGCACACAAACCAAACAACAAAAGCATCCCAATACTGGGCCTATCAAACTCAAACAAAATATGCAAACCAAACACCTACCTCCACGTTCTCCCAAACCAATATGTTCAAAAATCCCGGACGAGCCCCCACTTGTCACGAACCGGCTCAAAGCCCGTAACAAAAAGGGAGACAACGTGGAGATAAGGAGTAACAAAATATATTTATTAAATAAAGTAACCTAAATGCAATTAACAATGGTGTGTGTAATCAGTAATCAGTAGTGTAAGTGAGGGTTTTGGCATGCATGAATGTGATAATGCGGTGTGTTGAAAGGTGCTAAAGCAAACAACCAAAAAGTCACAAAAAACCACAACAAAATCTATAAAGGTGTCTGCATGGAGAGAGTCTCCTCCATGAACGGGGAAGTGGTGCATTTATCCTGGAAGACACCGGGCCCAGGTGTTTCCCATGTATCTGATGACCCTCCCAACTCCGCCCACCGACATCCAAATAAGGAAACAAGAGCAAAGAGAGAATACGGCAGACAGAGTGGGAGGGTCGTCACAAAGGCAGGAATATCAGGGTTCTCTGGCTGCTTGGAACACTCCAGCATGATCTGGCACCAGATCCAAATGGCCAAGGTGGAGAAAAGGGACCTCCACGTAGTCTTCCTCGACCACGCCAATGCATTTGGCTCTGTGCCCCATGAACTCCTGTGGTCTGCCTTCAGATTTTTCCACATACCGGACACCATCACAACGCTGGTGAAGACGTACTTCAAGGATCTGCAGTTCTGCTTCACCACCTCATGGCAGTGCCTGAATGTAGGTATAATGGCGGGATGTACCATTTCTCCGTTGGCATTCATAATGGCAATGGAGGTTATCATCAGATCCTCAAAATGGGTTGCTGGTGGACAGCGAGTCGACTCTGGTTTCCGCCTCCCTCCACTCAGAGCCTACATGGACGACATTACAACATTGACCACCACTGTCCCATGCACCAGGAGACTGCTCAGAAAACTCGAGGAGAACATCAGCTGGGCCCGTATGAAGATTAAACCATCCAAGTCACGCAGCATCTCGATTGTGAAGTGAGTACTCTCTGACCTGAAATTCTTCATCGGAGATGACCAAATCCCAACAGTGTCTGAGCAGCCGGTAAAAAGCCTTGGAAGGTGGTATGATGCAAGCCTGAAGGACAAAGACCAGGTGCAACAGCTGCGCAAAGACATCGGTAGTAGCCTACAGTCCATCGACAACACCCAGCTACCTGGAAAGCTAAAGGCCTGGTGTCTGCAGTTTGGTCTCCTACCCCGGGTGTTGTGGCCCCTAGCAGTGTATGAGGTTCCAATCTCAACAGTGGAGAAGATGGAAAGAGGAGTCACAGGCTACTTAAAGAAGTGGCTCAGAGTTCCACGATGCCTTACCACCATAGGCCTCTATGGAGATGGTGTCCTCAAGCTGCCCCTCACCAGTCTAACAAAGGAATTCAAGTGTGCAAAAACCAGGCTCCAGATGACACTGAATGAATCTCGAGACCAGGTGGTGAGCAACAACGCGCCGACCTTGGCAACTGGGCGCAAATGGAGGCCAGGAATAGCAGTCCAGGAGGCAACAGCAGCCCTCAGACATGCTGACATTGTGGGTCATGTTCAGCAAGGGAGAGGAGGCCTTGGGCTAACTAGCCGTGCTGCTTGGAGTAAGGCCACTGCACCAGAGCGGCGGAAGATGGTAGTGCAGGAAGTACGCCATCAGGAGGAGGCTGCAAGGTGGGCCAAGGCAGTCTCTCTTGCCAAACAGGGACAGTGGACTCGATGGGACAGTGTGGAGAAGAGGAAGATCAGCTGGAAGGATCTGTGGGCCATGGAAGCGATGCGGTTGAGCTTTTCCATCAGAGCAACATATGACGTCCTTCCAACACCAGTTAATCTTCACCAATGGTATGGTGAAGATCCGGACTGTGCCCTCTGTTCCATGCCAGCCAACCTCAGGCACATTCTCACAGGGTGTAAAACAAGCCTCACCCAAGGACGCTACACTTGGCGTCACAACCAAGTCCTTAAAAACCTTGCGTCCGCCCTGGAGGACAAGCGAGCTGCCACCAACTCCCTACCACCCCCAACGGACGACCTTTGTCCGCGAAGGGGCTAAACCACCGAAGAGCGGCTCTACACCATTAGAGCGAGACCAGCTGCGCTTGGCCCGCGACTGGAAAATGCTAGCTGACATTGGCCGGCAACTTGTGTTTCCTCCGGAGATCGCAACCACCACCCTAAGACCTGACATGGTGCTCTGGTCCCATTCGCTCAAGAAGGTCTTCATCATTGAGCTCACAGTATCCTGGGAGGACTCAGTAGATGAGGCTTATGAGCGGAAACATCTGCGCTATGCCGATCTAGCTGCCGAAGCACGGCATCATGGCTGGAACACAGAAGTCCGACCAGTGGAGGTGGGCTGCAGAGGTTGTGGCGACATCTACAACCAGACTGCTTAGAGACCTGGGAATTAAGGGCCAGAGCCAGCGTTCGGCAATCAAAGCTGTATCAGAGGCGGCAGAAGGCAGCAGTCAATGGCTCTGGATGAAAAGGAAAGACCCCAGCTGGGCCCCGAAGTGAGAGGGCCAGGAGGTATGCGGTCAACAATGCTTGACTCAGGGAGGAAGACGCCCCTGACATGCATAGTCCCATGGGATGTTGGCTATCAACAACAACGCAACTCCTATGACTAATTGGGAATGGGAAGCAAGCGTAGGATTGATCACCCTGTCGCTGGCCGCCTTTGGGGAGGGTGTATAGTGTGAAAGGCCGAAACACCCTAGGAACCAAAGGTACACTACTGACGATGCGCTCCCCAAATTTCACCAGTCTCACTGTTCATGAACTCTTGGAAGTGCTTGCACAAAGGATAGTTACATCTCATCCTGTGTTCTTGGAATCTGTGGCTTGTAGAGTTCGACCGATTAATTAGGGCCGAAGTTTTCATAACAAATCGGTATTCGGCATTTTTAGACACCGATCATGGCCGATTACATTGCACTCCACGAGGAGACTGCGTGGCAGGCTGACTACCTGTTATGCGAGTGCAGCAAGGAGCCAAGGTAAGGTGCTAGCTAGCATTAAACATATCTTATAAAAAAAACAATCAATCTTAACATAATCACTAGTTAACTACACATGGTTGATGATATTACTAGTTTATCTAGCTTGTCCTGCGTTGCATATAATCAATGCGGTGCCTATTAATTTATCATCGAATCCCAGCCTACTTCGCCAAACGGGGGATGATTTAACAAGCGTTTTCGCAAAAAAAAAATCACTGTCGTGGCACCAATGTGTACCTAACCATAAACATCAATGCCTTTCTTAAAAACAATACACAGAAGTATTTTTTTTTTTAAACCTGCATATTTAGTTAAAATAAATTCATGTTAGCAGGCAATATTAACTAGGGAAATTGTGTCAACTCTCTTGCGTTCATTGCACGCAGAGTCAGGGTATATGCAACAGTTAGGGCCGTCTGGTTCGTTGCGAACTAATTTGCCAGAAGTTTACATAATTATGACATAAAATTGAAGGTTGTGCAATGTAACAGCAATATTTAGACTTAGGGTTGCTGCCCATTTGATAAAATACGGAACGGTTCCGTATTTCACTGAAAGAATAAACATTTTGTTTTCTAAATGATAGTTTCCGGATTTGACCATATTAATGACCAATGGCTCGTATTTCTGTGTTTATTATATTATAATTAAGTCTATGATTTGATAGAGCAGTCTGACTGAGCGGTGGTAGGTAGCAGCAGGCTCGTAAGCATTCATTCAAACTTTACTGCGTTTGCCAACAGCTCTTAGCAATGCTTGCTTCACAGCACTGTTTATGACTTCAAGCCTATCAACTCCCGAGATTAGGCTGGCAATACTAAAGTGTCTATAAGAACATTGAATAGTCAAAGGTATATGAAATGCAAATGGTAGAGAGAGAAATAGTCGACGTGCCATAATTCCTATAATATATACACTGCTCAAAATGTCTCCTGATGTACTGGCCTGTCTCCTGGTAGCGCCTCCATGCTCTGGACACTACGCTGACAGACACAGCAAACCTTCTTGCCACAGCTCGCATTGATGTGCCATCCTGGATGAGCTGCACTAACTGAGCCACTTGTGTGGGTTGTAGACTCCGTCTCATGCTACCACTAGAGTGAAAGCAACGCCAGCATTCAAAAGTGACCAAAACATCAGCCAGGAAGCATAGGAACTGAGAAGTGAAGTGGTCTGTGGTCACCACTTGCAGAATCACTCCTTTTTTGGGGGTGTCTTGCTAATTGCCTATAATTTACACCTTTTGTCTATTCCATTTGCACAACAGCATGTGAAATTTATTGTCATTCAGTGTTGCTTCCTTAGTGGACAGTTCGATTTCCGGAAGTGTGATTGACTTGGAGTTACATTGTGTTGTTTAAGTGTTACTTTTATTTTTTTGAGCAGTGTAAATATATATAAATATTATTATAATAATAATAATAATAATAATAATAATAATAATAATTCGGCCGATTAGTCGTATCGGCTTTTTTTGGTCCTCCAATAAATCGGTATCAGCGTTGAAAAATCATAAATAGGTCGACCTCTACTTTCAAGTGATATCCTCTGGGTCCACATTGTACATTTTGTTGTATATGTCTGTTACCCAAAATAAATTCAATTCTGTGTACTAATTTAGAACATACTGTTTAGTAAAAACAAATACACTAAGCAACAAATATCAGCATGCTAGGATCATCCAACTGAGAATGTGTCATCTTATGCTCAATTCTGTTGATTCCCACCTTTGTTCGTTTTGGTACAACGCGTCCCGTCAGCTGCTTATCAGCTATTGTCAAACGCACGTGAGTCTCGAAAGACGATTCTCTTCCTCAAAAGTGTGCAGTAAATTATACTAGATGAAAAGCCAAAACGACATCCTGGCATTTAAAGCATACAAAATGTTTGAAATTTCACATACAGTACATTAAAACGTTTTTTGCATACCCAAAAGGGGTACTATTTAGAACGCAAGTACGGGTATTGCGACTCGACCATTGTCCTCATTCAGTTATAGAAGCTCACTCAGGCTCAACAACATATCAGAACAAGAGTTTTTTGTCTGCAAGGTAGGTCACCATTTTGCTTGACAGCAGTGCAAAGCAGGTAATGCTCCTCCAAACAGTTACAGATAATCCCCTGCTGTTAGCAGTCTGCTTGCCTCAACCGATTCCCTGACCTGCTGGAGACTACCATTGTGTTTGGTTTCTAAGGAAACACTCGTCAGAATGGATTACTGCTGCCCTCATCGACAGCACGTGTCAATTGTTGGTTCTTCTTCTCTAAATAACATGACAAAAAACAAATGGAGTAAAGGCTAAATGCCCTCAGACTAGTTGTAGGAAAGGCTAGGAAACCTAACAGTCTGATCATCTGAGAAGTAGTATGAAATATCGCTGACGCAGACCAGATCAACTGAAAGTTCTGGCACCATGAAAGCATCTCTTTCCATGTAATCCCAGTTTAACCTGAATACAGTCTAAATTCCATAGCATCCTACCCAAGGCCTTCTGCAGACAGCCAATATCTGCACTCCATCCTTTAGCTACAATTGTGTGACCTGGAGACAGACTTCGAAGGGTCTTCCTAGTTATGAAATGCATACACCAAGCCCCTTACCATCCCCATGGTCTTGTCAAGGCTTCACTGGAGCCAGCTGACCCCCACTACTCTTTGTTTGCGCTGGGTGTTAGTGGTGCACACCCTCTCCTCATCGCCAGGGCTCTGCAAGCTGTTCATTTGTGAATTATTTGTTCATTATCATGGTAATCTAGGCCTTGGTTCCGCTTCTGGCTTCTCTCTGGCAGAGCAACTGTCGCTTGGGGACAAAGTGACACTTAAAACAGGCCATCGTTTGACACAGACTGCAGTGGAGAGGGAGTTGCTGCAACCCTCTTAAAAAGGGGAATTTCAATAAAATATTTGTTTGTGCTTATAACTCTAAAATTGAATGGTTGTGTCAATAGCGCTACATTGCTAGACTGTTGGAGTCACCCTGATCTCTCTAGCGAAGGCCCTCTGCATTCCATTTGTCACTTAAAATAAACATTTAATTTTACATTATCCTGTTCGGGAAGCCCAGTCAAATATGAGATGAGCTTTACACACAGTTTACACACGGAAACTGCATTGTTTCCAATTCTGCATATTTGAGCACTCCACAGGGATGCCCGATTCAAGTCAAAATCTTTCTCTTGATTAAATACAATTCTTTATAAAACGGCAGAGTCATAGATAAAATCTGGCATACATTTAACCCTTTTGTTAGTAGGCTACAGTCCATAAAGTATTTTGGATTAATTATGAAACTGCTTAACTACATTCCTGGGACGTGGCCTACATTAAAGCCACTTAACATTTAAAAAGACTACCAAACTATTTTCCCTATTCAAAGAACTAAAACAGTCTGATATTTGTATGTGTTTTTGCAGGTCCTTGAAGCTCCACCACTGAAGTGAAACCAGAGCGGGTGGCACAGTTACACCAGAACTAGAACATCCTGTGCCTTTGACTCAAGGACACATCTAAGAATTTCAGTGGCCCAAAAAACCATTACATAGGTCACCCATTTCTGCATCTCCAGTATATTTATAGTAGTATAAAGTAGAGTGCAGCTACAATGGTTACTTCACTTGGGAATATGTGAAGACTTTTGGGTGTGTTATTTGCATTTAACCAAGAAAGGGCATTACTAACATTAAAAAGCAGAAGAGTTGCAAGGGACATACATGACAGGTTGCCAGGAAACAAAGCAATGAGAGCTTGTCCTTTTTCCCTTTCACTTCACCCTCATAGTAAGCCACACAAGCATGAACATCAGCATGTCTAAGCATGATATGATCAAAGGGGGGGGGGGGTCCTATACAGTCACAGGCTTAAA
Organism: Salvelinus fontinalis; assembly: GCF_029448725.1. Classification (NCBI taxonomy): domain Eukaryota; kingdom Metazoa; phylum Chordata; class Actinopteri; order Salmoniformes; family Salmonidae; genus Salvelinus; species Salvelinus fontinalis. The sequence continues at coordinate 15,212,868 of NC_074684.1, forward strand.
GGTGCACTATGCAGAAATCACTCTGCCATTTCCTGGTTGCAAAAATTCTAATAGTTTTCCTAATTTCAGTTTGTGTGATAAAATAAGCAACTAAAGTTTAGAAAATCATTGGACCATCTAAAACTGTGTAAACTGTGTATCAAAAATTTTGTATTTTCAGCTGTTATACAAAACCAAAAGACATGAAAACGAAACTTAAGAACAGGAGGAATAGGGCACATAGAACAGTTCTACTGCTTCTTAGACTTGTTTTCAATTGCAGATCTATAACTCACAGTTATGTGAATTTGAATCGAGTCGCCCAAAAAGTTGCATATTGCAGATTTAAGAGAGTAAACTCAAAGGCTGCTCATCTCCTGCTTCAGGGTGAAGGAGATAATGCTCTGAACTGCACGCCATTCTGTGCCCCGCTTCAAGAGCTGTACACAGGTCGCTGGTGACGCAGCTCAGATTGGTCAGTGTAGCTACTGTTCCACATCCCTTTTTCTTGTACTATTGACTTGCTAAAGGTATTCCTCCTTCAAATCGAATGGCATGTCAAAATATTCCAAGGAACAGTGCCAATGACAGAAAACAAATTACAGGTAAACAACTGAGCAACTCTAGATAATAATTAAGAAAATATCACAAGCAAATCCTGAACTGGAGACAAGTTGAGCAAACTATATTTTTTTCAGGGTTATTGTAAGACATGACAGAGTCCATACAGTATCTTTAAGCTGGTGCTGAATACCCAGGAATAGGGAATGGACAAAAACTGAAGGCCAGGTAATGACAAAAAATACACATGGTACATCAGTTTTGAGATAATCACTGGGCTTGCCTACATGTGGACTTAATGGTTGCATAATCCACTTCATTCAAAACACCTCCAATCTTAAAATGGGAAACCAATCAGAGGGGGGCTGGTGGGGACAATCAGTTCAAGTGCTGAGCAAATGAATATCCCTTCATTTTCTATTTCACCATAAGAGGAAGCGGTAGACAGAAATAAGATTTATGAGTGTTCAAACCTGCCGCCATGTTGTTCCCTTTACCCTGAAGACACATGAAATCTAGTGCTTTCCCGACAGAGCAAAGTTTTCAAATAAAAAAAGGGCCTCTTTTCCAGCATCAGTCCTCTCAACAACAACTAGTGGAATACTGTACATTTCAGGGCCCTGGATAGCAGCAGAGTTCAGGACAAGCCAAGGCATTCTGTGTTGCTGCTGAAGCACTTTTGGTAATTGGATGATGCCTCCTGTCTCGTCATTTCTCTGAAAATGGCTCAGAGACACCCAATGACTATCAAACCAGACATATGGTGAAGATATCAAATCCTTCAAATGTGGGGGGAAAGCCTTTTTTTAACAAGGAAGGGCTTTTTGGAATCCAGGGGGAACAAATGGCCCCATGACCCTTACACTCTCTGTCCTCTTAACCCAAAGAGTCTGCTTTCTTGTTTGAAGGTTACGCTCTGCACATGTAGTTCCCTGTGTCAGATGTTGCTCAGTCGCAAACAATGACGAACAAGACAATGCCTTGTCACGGGTAACGAAAGAAAGGTGAACAAACAGGTGTGGAAGCAAAGTAGAAAAAAGCATGGTGCAAAAACACCAGACATCTCTTGCTGTTGAGAGAGGGGATGGTCTTCCGATGGGAAAATCTAATGATAAAAGGAATCTGACAGGTTCTCAGTCAGTACGAACGTGCCTAACAAGTCATGGCTTCCAGGAAGAAACCACACATCCTATGCATTGAGACTTCACAATCAAAATGTACACTGAACAAAAAGACACTTGAAGTCAGAAGTTTACATACACTTAGGTTGGAGTCATTAAAACTCAATTTTCAACCACTCCAAGTTTCTTGTTAACAAACTATAGTTTTGACAAGTCGGTTAGAATATCTACTTTGTGCATGATACGAGTAATTTTTCCAACAATCGTTTACAGAGATTATTTCACTGTATCACAATTCCAGTGGGTCGGTAGTTTACATACACTAAGTTGACTGTGCCTTTAAACAGCTTGGATAATTCCAGAAAATTGTCATGGCTTTAGAAGCTTCTGATAGGCTAATTGACATAATTTGAGTCAATTGGTGGTGTACCTGTGGATGTATTTCAATGCCTACATTCATACGCAGTCCCTCTTTGCTTGACATCATGACAAAATCAAAAGAAATCAGCCAAGACATCAGGAAAAAAAATTGTGGAACTCCACAAGTCTGGTTCATCCTTGGGAGCAATTTCCAAATGCCTTAAGGTACCGCGTTCATCTGTACAAACAATAGTACGCAAGTATAAACACCATGGGACCATGCAGCCGTCATACCGCTCAGGAAGGAGATGCGTTGTCTCCTAGAGATGAACGTACTGGTGCTAAAAGTGCAAATCAATCCCAGAACAACAGCAATGGACCTTGTGAAGATGCTAGAGGAAACAGGCACAAAAGTATCTATATCCACAGTAAAACAAGTCCTATATCAACATAACCTGAAAGGCCGCTCAGGAAGCCACTGCTCCAAAACCGCCATAGAAAAGCCAGACTATGGTTTGTAACTGCAGAGATCGTACTTTTTGGAGAAATGTCCTCTGGTCTGATGAAACAAAAATATAAATGTTTGGCCATAATGACCATTTTTATGTTTGGAGGAAAAAGGGGGAGGCTTGCAAGCCGAAGAACACCATCCCAACTGTGAAGCACGGGGGTGGCAGCATCATGTTGTGGGGGTGCTCTGCTGCAAGAGGGACTGGTGCACTTCACAAAATAGATGGCATCGTGAGGTAAGAAAATGATGTGGATATATTGAAGCAACATCTCAAGACATCAGTCAGGAAGTTAAAGCTTGGTCGCAAATGGGTCTTCCAAATGAACAATGACCCCAAACATACTTCCAAAGTTGTGGCAAAATGGCTTAAGGACAACAAAGTCAAGGTATTGGAGTGGCCATCACAAAGCCCTGACCTCAATTCTATAGAAAATGTGTGGGCAGAACTGAAAAAGCATGTGCGAGCAAGGAGGCCTACAAACCTGACTCAGTTACACCAGCTCTGTCAGGAGGAATGGGCCAAAATTCACCCAACTTATTGTGGGAAGCTTGTGGAAGGCTACCAGAATGCTACCAAATACTGATTGAGCGTATGTAAACTTCTGACCCACTGGGAATGTAATGAAAGAAATAAAAGCTGAAATAAATCATTCTCTGTAATATTATTCTGACATTTCACATTCTTAAAATAAAGTGGTGATCCTAACTGACCTGACAGGGCATTTTTAATAGGATTAAATGTCAGGAATTGTGAAAAACTGAGTTTAAATGTATTTGGCTAAGGTGTATGTAAACTTCCGACTTCAACTGTAAATGCAACATGTAAAGTGTTGGTCCCATGTTTCATGAGCTGAAAGATCCTAGAAATGCTCTATGCACAAAAACATATTTCTCTCAGATTTTGTGGACGAATCTGTTTACTTCCCTGTTAGTGAGCATTTCTCCTTTGCCAAGATATTCCATCCACCTGACAGGTGTTGCATATCAAGAAGCTGATTAAACAGCATGATCATTACACAGGTCACCTTATGCAGGGGGCAGTAAAGGCCACTATAAAATGTGCAGTTTTGTTACACAACACAAGGCTACAGATGTCTCAAGTATTCAGGGAGCGTGCAATTGGCAAGCTGACTGCAGGAATGTCCAGCTGAGCTGTTGTCAGAGAATTGAATGTTAATTTCTCTACCACAAGTTGTCTCCAATGTCGTTTCAGAGAATTTGGCAATATGTCCAACTGACCTCACAACCGCAGACCACGTGTAATGCCGCAAGCCCAGGACCTCAACATCCGGCTTCTTCACCTGCGGTATCGTTTGAACAGCCACCCGGACAGCTGATGAAACGAAGAGTTTACACAACTGAATAATTATGGCATCGTAACTGACTTCAATGGGCAAATGCTCACCTTCGATGGCCACTGGCACGCTGGAGAAGTCTATTTACGGATTAATCGTTCTCATTCTGAGAGAAATAAGCATCTTCTCATCAGGTAGGCCACTTGATTCCAATAATCTTAAAGTGAACAGGCTGTTGTTCAAACAGTTGGAGACTGACAGGAGGGTGTATTCATAACAGTTAAACTGTTCTATCTTGTTAGCAAGCACATATATCTAAAATGGACAGACTTTAAATATAAAGATTAGCCCGCTACTCACTAGCATGTGGGCTTGTGCTTCTTTATTTATCATTAGTGGATGTGCATTGTTCTGGTCAGATTTGTAACAAAAAATGTTGCCTCCCGAGTGGCGCAGTGGTCTAAGGCACTGCATCAGTGCTAGCTGAGCCAAGAGATCCTGGTTCGAGTCCAGGCTCTGTCGTGGCCGGCCGCGACCGGGAGACCCATGGGGTGGCGCACAATTGGCCAAGCGTCGTTCGGGTTAAGGGAGGGTTTGGCCAGCAGGGATGTACTTGTTTACATGCACGCTGAATTGGTGTGGCTGGCTTCCGGGTTAATTGTGTCAAGAAGTGTCAAGAAGCAGCGTTGTGTTTGAGTCGTGTTTCGGAGGACGCACGGCTCTCGACCTTCGCCTCTCCCGAGTCCGTACGGGAGTTGCAGCGTTGAGACAAGACTAACTTCCAATTGATGAAATTGGGGAGAAAAAAGGGGTGTAAAAAAAAATATATATTTTTATAAAAAAATAATGTTATAGACCGACTTGAAAGCCAGATCAGTGATTATTGCAAAAAGCAGGTAAAACTATATTGATAATATCATTTAAATTATTAGTGGATCTTATGGTTGTGGAAGGGTTCTATTTAGCCTAGGTATAATTTCACATGCAGAGTTTTGACCTTTAAAATTGTGCAACAAAGCTTATTTAAAGAACTTAAATATATATTTGAGATGAATTTTTCATAAATTGAGATGAAAAATCTAGTTATGAGGCCATATCGCCCAGCCTTACCACTCACTATGAGATCCTAAAACATTGTAAAAATAAATAAACTAACATTTCAACACGACAGGGCTGAATGGCTTCCAAAATACCTAAAAACGACCATGGGACGCATTTCTTTTGGGACATGTGCTCTCACCACTCTGTGTGTATGGATAGAGCACTCACTCAGAGAGTAATGCTACCCGAGTTTCTTTACAATTGGGGTGTCGCCGCAAGGCCATCTACTAGTGTTGTCACGATTCCAGAATTTTGACTTCGATACCAGGCATTTTAGCCAAAGTCACCAAATGGCACTTGGTCCAGACAGAAACTCAGCTACTGCTCTGTTCAATAGTTGGGCATCTTTTGAGTTTCGAGTAGCAAACTACATAATTGTAATGATTTATTTGAATGGTAAATCAATTGATAAACAGTAAATCAAGATGTAGCCTAGGCCTATCCACAATACTGGTGAATGCATATTCAATAGGAGTGCATCCATTGGGTCAAAGCTTGTTTTGGCTGATTTCATGGGGCTACAGATAACAAAAAAAAATCCAGTTCCATTTGAGACTTATTTTATGATACTGATCAACAACTGCATAGAAGTAGCTTCTTTTATTAAAATATGCGCTCTCTCTTTAACCAGTAATGACATCATTCATGAGGCAGTCAGTTTGCTGAGGAAATAGATCATCTTTGGGAGAGACATGCGAGGGACCCGAATAAGTTCATTTTGGTGGTGTTCAGCTTCGAAATCAGCATATTTTGCATTATGGTTTGCATATTAAATCACAAACAAAGTACTAGGGTAGTGAAGTGGTGTTAGCTTTAGCTGTCAGCTAGAAAGGAAAGTTAACCTACAAAGCTGGAAAATATCTGTGTCTTCTTCCATTAGTGCTGAGCGATTAACCGACATATCGTTTTTTGGGGGTGTTAATAAACTACTAATTAACCTATGTCGGTCAATTTTGTGAGCCCAACGCGCTGTTTCTATAGAGAGAAATCAAATCATTCATGAGATAAATCCTGTGAAGAACTACATGGGATGCTGGGCTGAAGTGAGTTTTAATTAAGCAAAATAGTCAACCTAGTTCAGCGCAAGAACATGGTAATGAACTACAATGACCAAAATCCATTTTGCCTGTTTTTTCCGGCTCTGTCTGAGATGGATCTACTTTTACGCCTGCTATGTTAGATACACACAGACCACATGAGAGAGGAATGTAGACAACTAGGAGAGTGAGACAGTTTGTGAAAGTATGCCTTATCCTCTTTTAAGAACTAGTAAAATGATTGTCAGACAGCTCTGCAGCATGCTTAGCCAGACTAGCCTAGCTAAGTAGGATGACTAAAGACAATAGCCTACAGTATGGGGAGAACATGGTCTGGCTGTTTGGCTGCATCTGCAGAGATCAGATGATAAAGTAATCTAATAAAAATGAGTAAGTAATATAAATTGTATCATTTGAGTAATTTCCAATTTTTCTATTGATGTCTACCCAATGTGGACCTGACAGAGACAATGGAATATTTTCTGTTTTGGCAATTGAATGTTCACTATTTTTGGCTTTGGAATTTCTAGTCAAAAACTCTGACGAAGGCCGTGTGGCCGATACGTAAGCTTATTAAATATCGGTGATACTATCAAGAGCAGTGTGCGGTTTCCTTTTTCCTTCATCTTGTTCAATTGTTGCCATGCACCTGCAAATAAGATTGCTCAGATGTGTGAGTGCCTTTTGAATTTAGTCAAAAACATTTCATATGGCATTTAATATGTTAAAAAATACAATCAAAACACTGATTATAATTTTTATAAAACGTACCAAACTCAAAAAGCACTTGTCGCTGATCACTATCTTCCATTGTATGGTGTTGTAGTCTTTACGGACACTGTTTTGCAAACAGTAGTTAACAGTTTCAACATGACTCCCAGTACAGGCTAGCAATGAGTAAGTGTGCACCATGATAAGGGGTCGGCTGCGCTGATGGACAGGCTTGATCCGTGAGACACATTTGACAGAAGTACCAAAAATAACACTAATTCTATCAAGGGTTGGAAGCGATTCAGGAAACAAAACCTAAAATATTTTTATCAAGGAACAGAACCAGGAACGAAAGTGATCCATACTGTTCGATAACAGAACCGTTATATTAAATGTATGGAAACGGCTTAATAACTTTATTTGACGATTAGGCAATTTTTTCCTAGTCCCACAAAAAACACTAAAAAAAGTGCCTATGCAAAGCCCTCACTGTCACTCAGAAATGTATTCCAGCGTCTGCATGCAAGCTGAAAATCTTTTTAGATGTGTGTGCGTGTTTAGGCTACATATGAAGCATAACCTACAAAAAAAAAGGTAAGATGTGTTAATTCTAGTGCCACTCTGCACACACAAGCTTGTTAGCTTGCTAGCTCAAGCCTGTTAGCGCAAAGGACATTCAAAGTTCCTTAATTGAAGCCACTCATCCTAGGTATAAATCTGTGGACCTAATTCATGTCATAAGATGCAAGCACGTCAAGCCTGCTCATCAACTCTCGCCCTCTCCCCACCCTTAATTTCAGTCACATTTTATCCCATAGGCTACACTTATTTGTTCATCACGCATGTAAACAACTATTTTGCCTGCTCTATCCACACAGATTGGTATTTTGGGGTTCGAACTGGTTGAATTGTCTTACATTCGCTGTCCAAAATTCTAAATGTTTGTTTATTAGGATCTTTGAGCCCACCAAGGGCTAGTCTTCCAAGACTAACTGTCATTTCCATGTAAAGGGACCCTTGAGCACCAAGTTCATCGGAGCATGTCAAATCTGGTGTGAATTATTAGCTAAGAGTCTATATTTTGTATAATATATATATATATATTTCTGGTCAAACAGATGGAAAAGGGGTCTTAGAAAACATCAGCAGAAAGTCTTTAAAAAGTATTAGAAATAGAAAGTATAGACCCCTGCCAACAAATAAACACATGTTTTGATTTGGATAAATTATTTGCCTTGTGTAAGTTTAACATATTTTCACATTTCTCTCCCTCGTAAGGGTAATAAAATTTCACAGAAGTAACAAGTAAAAGGTAGACCTACCAATTAGTTATAGAATACCCAAATATACAAAGGAGGATATTGCATAGGTATGCCTTTGTGTACCTATTTAGGATACGTCACCATAAAGAGGATGACATTAATATCCATAATAATGCATTTCTGTGAAGTAAAGATTATGGAAATTATAGAATTCCTTTACTGCAATACAGTTACGGCTTATAAAGCCACTTCATTTTATGTAGTTCAATAACATATTGTTTTTATAAGTCAAGGCGTCACCCCAATCTTTCTGCAGCCATCTTTGAATCTTAATTTGGGGCAGATATTTAGGGAAAATGTGGTCATATTAAAAAAAAACAGATTTTACTGAAATTCTGTTACCAAACTTTACATCAGTACAGTTCTTCCAGTAAATGTTTTTTTTTTTTTTCTTAATGTTCACTGTAAATTGTTAAAAGTAGTACTTGTGCATATAGTTGTATGGTTTGATAAACTTTGAAATCAATGTTTTTTGTTTGGTATACATTTTTTTGTGAAATCTGATTTGAAGCAATTCAGTTACTTTGGAATTGCCGTAATATGTTAATGATATTCAATAAGTTTGTTTACACAGGTTCGAGGGAGAAAGATTATTTACCACACCAGGAGTTGCAGAATTCTGAGCAAATTTATGGAAGGCATTCCAAAGTACCCTGGCCTACTCCCATTTTCAGGAGTTTCAAATTCCGAACTGCACCATCAACGCCAAAAACTCAGATTCAGAACCAGTCAGGCATTTATTTGATCGCGTCAAGCATTTCACAGAGATGAATTTGAATCTCTGCCTCGATGGAAGGTAGGAAAAGCCCCATTTGAACTTGGAGTGTCCACATCCTCCACAAGGTTATTGAAATTGCAAGCTAATGCGCAAAACAGTGGGTTGGGTCCTTAGGGTGCTAATCAACACCAAACAGCAGCAAAGACTTAAGAATAGCTCTTTTGGACACATAAGGTCCCCCCACAACCAGGAGTTTGAGCACGGCAACTCCCATAAATTAAGATCTCCCTCTATTCAGGACTTGGGAGCAGGGTGACTGACCCCTTGGCCCATAGAGAATGAGAATGGTGGTGAAGGGGCCTCAATAAGAAAAGACCCCATTTTTTTAAAAATAAAACACCTCTAACAAGCAGCAGGCATTTTACTCAAAGTAAAAGGCTCATCTGGAAAAATGCTTCTAAGGCTACAGTGGCTTGCGACAGTATCCACCCCTCTTGGCATTTTTCCAATTTCTTTGCCTTACAACCTGGAATTAAAATAGATTTTTTTGGGGGGGGGGGGGGGGGGGGTTGTAGTATCATTTGATTTACACAACATGCCTACCACTTTGAAGATGCTAAATATTTTCTATTGTGAAACAAGCAAAAAACAAGACAAAAAAACAGAACTTGTGGGTGCATAACTATTCACCCCCCATAGTCAATACTTTGTAGAGCCACCTTTTGCTGCAATTACAGCTGCAAGTCTCTTGGGGTATGTCTCTATAAGCGTGGCAGATCTACCCACTGGCATTTTTGCCCATTCTTCAAGGCAAAACTGCTCCAGCTCCTTCAAGGTGGATGGGTTCCGCTGGTGTACAGCAATCTTTAAGTCATACCACATATTCTCAATTGGATTTAGGTCTGGGCTTTGACTAGGCCATTTCAAGACATTTAAATGTTTCTCCTTAAACCACCTGAGTGATGCTTTAGGGTCATTGTTGTATTGGAAGGTGAACCTCCGTCCCAGTCTCAGGAAGACTGAAACAGGTTTCGCTCAAGAATTTCCCTGTATTTAGCGCCAGCCATCATTCCGACCAGTTTCCCACTCCCTGCCGATGGAAAAACATCCCCACAGCATGATGCTGCCACCATCATGCTTCACTGTGGGGATGATGTTCTTGGGGTGATGAGGTGTTGGGTTTATGCCAGACATAGCGTTTTCCTTGATGGTCAAAAAGATACATTTTAGCCTCATCTGATCAGAGTACCTTCTTCCATATGTTTGGGGAGCCTCCCACATGCCTTTTGGCGAACACCAAACGTGTTTGCTTAATTTTTTCTTTAAACTTGTTAGGGATACGGTCTAGTTTCCTGAATTTCTGCCTAACTGACGTGCCCAAAGTAAACTGCCAGGTTATGCATATAAATTGGTAGCATTGGATAGAAAACACTTTGAAGTTTCTAAAACTGTTAAAATAATGTTTAAGACTATAACCGAATTGATCTGGCAGGCAACAATCCAAAGAAAAACCAACCAGAATTTTTTTAGTTTGAGGTCCCAGGCTCTTATAATGGAAAGCTATTGCACCTATGTAATTCCGGCTCCCAGATTGCAATTCCTAAGGCTTCAACTAGATGTCAACCGTCTTTATTCAAATTTTCAGGCTTGTTTCTTGAAAAACAAGCAAGAATTTAGAGTTTTAGTGAAGAGAGCACCAGAACAATATCAGTCTTTCGGCGCACGGTGAAGAAGGCGCACGCTTACCAATTTTACTTTCCTATTGAACATTCTACTTTCCGTATGAAATATTCATTTTTTTTACATTTTAGAGTACCTGGGGAGTACGACCATTCATTTTGTAGCTGGGACCCTTGGGATTGCAAACAGAGGAAGATTTTCAAAAGTAAGTAATTTATTTAAATCGCCATTTGTGAAGCCTGTGCTGTTTGAAAAATATGTTAATGTGGGGTGCCGTCCTCAGACAATCGCATGGCATGCTTTCGCTGTAAAGCCTATTGTAAATTGGACAATGCAGTTAGATTAACAAGAATTTAAGCTTTTAAATAAGATACTTGTATGTTCATGAATGTTTAATATTACAATTGCGCACCATCCAATTTCACCGGATGTTGTTGACAGGTGTCCCGCTAGCGGGACGCCTATCCATAAGCAGTTTGTTAAGCAATGTTTTTTTTCTGGCCACTCTTCCATAAAGCCCAGCTCTGTGGAGTGTATGGCTTAAAGTGGTCCTATGGAGATACTCCAATCTCCGCTGTGGAGCTTTGCAGCTCCTTCTGGGTTATCTTTGGTCTCTTTGTTGCCTCTCTGATTAATGCCCTCCTTAATGCCCGCCTGGTCCGTGAGTTTTGGTGGGCGGCCCTCTCTTGGCAGGTTTGTCGTGGTGCCATATTCTTTCCATGTTTTTAATAATGGATTTAACTAGAGGTCGACCGATTATGATTTTTCAACGCAGATACCGATACCGATTATTGGAGGACCAAAAAAAAGCCGATATCAATTATTCGGACGATTTATATATATATATATACATACACTTGAAATAATGACAATACTGAATGAACAATGAACACTTATTTTAACTTAATAATATAATACATCATTAAAATAGATTTTGTCTCAAATAAATAAACATGTTCAATTGGGTTTAAATAACGCAAAAACAAAGTGTTGGAGAAGAAAGTAGAAGTGCAATATGTGCCATGTAAGAAAGCTAACGTTTAAGTTCCTTGCTCAGAACATGAGAACATATGAAAGCTGGTGGTTCCTTTAACACGAGTCTTCAATAGTCCCAGGTAAGAAGTTTTAGGTTGTAGTTATTATAGTACTATTTGTCTCTATACCATTTGGATTTCATATACCTTTGACTATTGGATGTTCTAATAGGTACTTTAGTATTGCCAGCCTAATCTCGGGAGTTGATAGGCTTGAAGTCAAACAGCGCAATGCTTGAAGCATTGCGAAGAGCTGCTGGCAAACGCAGTAAAGTGCTGTTTGAATGAATGCTTACGAGCCTGCTGCTGCCTACCACCGCTCAGTCAGACTGCTCTATCAAATCATAGACTTTATTATAATAAACACACAGAAATATGAGCCTTAGGTCATTAATGTTGGTCAAATCCAGAAATGATCATTTAGAAAACAAAACGTTTATTCTTTCAGTGAAATACGGAACCGTTCCGTATTTTATCTAACGGGTGGCATCCATAAGTATAAATATTCCTGTTACATTGCACAACCTTCAATGTTATGTTATAATTACGTAAAATTCTGGCAAATTAGTTCGCAACAAGCCAGGCGGCCCAAACTGTTGCATATACCCTGACTCTGTGTGCAATGAACGCAAGAGAAGTGACACAATTTCCCTAGTTTAATATTGTCTGCTAACATGAATTTCTTTTAACTAAATATGCAGGTTTTAAAAAATATATACTTGTGTATTGATTTTAAGAAAGGCATTGATGTTTATGGTTAGGTACAGTCGTGCAACGACAGTGCTTTTTTCGCAAATGCGCTTGTTAAATCACCCGTTTGGCAAAGTAGGCTGATTCAATGATAAATTAACAGGCACCGCATCGATTATATGCAACGCAGGACAAGCTAGATAAACTAGTAATATCATCAACCATGTGTAGTTAACTAGTGATTATGTTAAGATTGATTGTTTTTTTATAAGATATGTTTAATGCAAGCTAGCGCCTTACCGTGGCTCCTTGCTGCACTCGCATAACAGGTAGTCAGCCTGCCACGCAGTCCCCTTGTGGAGTGCAATGTAATCGTCCATGATCGGTGTCCAAATATGCCTTTTACCGATTATCATGAAAACTTTTTTATTTATTTTTTATTTTTTAAATCGGCCATTCCGATTAATCGGTCGACCTCTAGATTTAAACGGTGCTCGTTGGGTTGTTCAAAGTTTCAGATCTTTTTTTATAACTCAACCCTAATCTGTACTTCTCCACAACTTTGTCCCTGGCCTGTTTGGAGCACTCCTTGATCTTCATGGTGCCACTTACAGGTGTATATGTACTGAGATCATGTGACAGATCATGTGGCAGATCATGTGACAGACAGCACACAGGTAGACTTTAACTAATTATTTAACTTCCGAAGGTAATTAGTTGCACCAGATCTTATTTAGGGGCGAATACATACGCTCCCACCACTTTTCTGTTTTACTTTTATTTATTTTTTAACAAGTTATTTTTTTCCATTTCACTTCACCAATTTGGACTATTTTGTATATGTCCATCACATGAAATCCAAATAAAAATCAATTTAAATGACAGGTTGTAATGCAACAAAAATAGGAAAAATGCGAAGGGGCCTGAATACTTTTGCAAGGCACTGTATATCTTATTTGCCTGACGACTCAAACCGAATTCTTCCACTGCTCTATCGTTCGCTACATACTTCAGTCAAAGACTGCCATCATTGAAGTCATTTGTGGGGAGTCAAACGAGGGGTGTTGTACAAAACAAAGTCAGAGATTGGTTGAGATGATCCAATCAGAGTATCAAAGCCAATGACACATTTTCAAAATGGCGCTTTTCCCAAGTTTGTTCTGCTCTGGCCCAACCCATTGGTTTCTGGGGCCAATCAGAAGGTCTAGAATGGATTTCCATTCTAGAAATCGTCGAGGAGGTACTCAGATCAAGACTCATTGCAGAGAAGAAACTAACGTCCCTGGGCGTGGCGTAGAGTTTGGCCAGCGGAAGGGGTTTGGGTAGCCAGGCAAATAAGTCATGCATGTACACGTTTAAATTTAGGCAATTCATAACTGCACTACCAATTTGCAGAAAAGACAGAAAATCATGCGGCCCAGAAAATCAAATACCAGCATTTCTAAAAGATAATCATTTTTTTTGTTAATCTTTTCATAGCAACATTTAATAGGGCTAAAATTATATCAGTAATTCAAGACATATTCGTCTATAGCATCAAACAATTGCAAAAGAAAAGACGCAAATATAATCTAGGCCTAAATTGCTGGGAGAGTCCAGATAAAACAGCTCAGTTGAGCTAAGCTCTCCTGCAGAGCTTGTAATAATGATACTTCCACATGAATGCAAACAAACAGTGCAATTGAAGAGAACCATGAGGGAGATGGAGGAGAAAATAGCAGAGAGGGAGGGTGAGGCGGGGCAGAGATCAGAGGTAATTACAGTCACCCGGCTTGGTGCATAATCCTATTTTAGCTGCAAAGAACAACAGAGCGTGATCGGAGGGAAACAAAATGGAAAAACGAGAACAACTCTACTTTTCCTCCACGTTCTGTACTGTATACAAAAGTAACAGGCCCATATGCCATGTACAGCATTAACATGGGTGTGGTGCCGATTGACAGACATTGACAGTGGTCAAGACCGTTCACTAACCAAATAGGCAAGTTTTAGCAAAAAATTCTAGCCCGTCTCCATCTTGGGGCCACAAAATACATGCATGTGACACGCAACAATAGTATATCTATATTTTTCATAGCTGTCTATTTACCACCACAAACTGATGCTGTCACTAAGATCACACTTCATGAGCTGTATAGGGCCATAAGCAAACAAGAAAATGCACATCCAGAGGTGACGCTCCTAGTGGCCGGTGATTTTAATACAGCGGAACTGAAATCCCTCTTACTTTAATTTTACCAGCATGTCACCTGTGCAACTGGAGCTGGGAAAAAAATAATAATACAAATTTAAAAATAAATAAAAAACTCTAGATCACATTTACCCCACACACAGAGACGTAAACAAAGCTTTCCCTCCCTCGCATACAAAGCTCTCGCTCGCCCTCCATTTGGTAAATCTAACCATAACTCTATCCTCCTGATTCCTGCTTACAAGCAAAAACTCAAAACAGGAAGTACCAGTTATACGCTCAATACGGAAGAGGTCAGATGAAGCAGATGCTAAGCTACAGGACTGTTTTGCTAGCACAGACTGGAAAATGTTATGGGATTCATCTGATTGCATTGAGGAGTTTACCACATAAATCCCCGGCTTTATTAATAAGTGCATCGATAAAGTCATCATCACAATGATGTACATATCCAAACCAGAAGCCACAGGAAACATCTGCACTGAGCTAGAGACTAGAGCTGCCACTTTCAAGAGCGGGACACTAATAAGACAACAAACAGTGGAAACATCAATACAGGAATAAGATAGGGTTTGCAAACCCTACCACATCCAACAATCACAGATTATAAAGGGAAACCCAGCCATGAGCTGCCAGTGACCCAAGCGTACCGAGGCAAAAAAAGATGGGTGCAGTGAAATGGGTTGTTTTACAGGGTCAGCCATAGTAGTACGGCACCCTGGAGAAACATTTGGGTTAAGTGCCTTGGTCAAGGCAAGCCCATTGTTTCAATATATTCTCTAAATGTTATTTGTTTACGAAGTATCCCTAAAGTGTTCTCCCATCTTAGGGTCAGGTGTGGTCAATTCAGTGTCTGGACCGTCAATCCCAAGCAGACGAGGCGAGACAGGCCGAGGGCAGGGTGTGGTGGGAGCACCCTGGTGACAGACAGGGACTCAGTGGATAAGTGATGCTAAATGAAGCCATTGTCTGTCCCAAGTGAAGCACACTGTGCAGAGAAAGAGACATTCAAATAGCCACACAGGCTCATTGTTGTTTCCATTGCCAACAGGGTCCTATTGCATAGGGTATGGTGGGCCTGCACAATGTTGGTCCTCTGAAACTGCTGTAGTACCAAACACCATAGTATGGTACAGTCAGATGTAGTAGTGCCATACATCACCTGCTAAATCACTTTGAACTGTTCCACTGTTTATCAGGGTTTCTCAACTCTGGTGTCAGAGTACCACTGTTGTTTCATAAAGTCTCAATACATTATGAAAGTGGATGTCCCAAACATCCACATTCTGAGAAATGAGAGCATTGTTGCTCTGGCTAACTTGAAATGGGTTAAAGCTCTTATACTCTGAAACAAGGGAAAGGGGGATACCTACTCAGTTGTACAACTGACTGCATTCAACTGAAATATGTCTTTCACTTTTAACAAGCACACTACTTAGGTGTCTACTCATGTTCAACTGGAGTGAAGTCCAGCATTCAATGGCTCCAGGATCAACAATGATATACTGGAGTATGCAGCCATTAGAAAGTCCCCTTTGTAGACCCCACTATGTTTTATCAGTCATTGTTGGGAATATCCATTTATGAATTTAATGTCAAATTCTCTCGTTATTTTTTTAAAAAGCTCCCATTTTGGACTTGACGAGGACTGTAGATGGTTTAATGACATTATCATACATTGACACATAATGTAATAAACCATCTACAGTCCTCTCCCAGCGGAGAAACATTCTAATCTGGCATCCACTAGTGCATCAGATCTGCACGCTTATCCCTGTCATGTCATGAATGCCTTTCCTGGCTGCATGCACTTAGCCTTAGTTATTTTGATAACAGTGAAAATACATTGATCAAATCCATGCATCATAAGTTTGAATGTTTTCTAATCTATTAAACCTCGGTAGTAGTTTCATTACTCTATCAATGCATTTCTCTGGAAAGATGGCATTGTAGCCAGACAAATACATTGGAAGATGATTGTCAACCAGATCAGAAACACTATGCTCACAACCTGTATCTCATAAATCACTGGTGTATTTTGTTACAATTTAGGAAAGTTCTGCACAATAGACTAAGGTTTTTGCCAGGGGCACGTCCATCCATTTATACCGTTCATGAATCATGACAACACACATAACTATTATTTGATCGAGAAATGTATACTGCAAACTTTCACCCACTTTTTAGAAAATATAACTCTACCTTTGGGTCAACCATCCATCCAAAACAAATAATCCCATGTGTGCACCTTGTCTTTATAAACTTTCACACATATTCCATGATATGGGATTATCCAATGGGCAACACTGCAGCTGTTGATTGCCAGCGATCATAATTCATCACGTAGGCATATGCTATAATCAATACACAACTTTCAAAGAGTAGAACATTTTATACCAACATATAAAAGTATAACTTTTCCATTGTATAAAATTACATTATCACATTCGCTTGCCATACTATTCCCATGAGATCATGCATGCAACTACTAGAACACGCCTGCAACAACCGAACTGATGGACAATGTTGATTGGCAGGTGGAATTATGACCAATAAGGTTGCAAGGTTAAAGTGGGAGGCACGATCAGGTCTGCACAGTATTGTCCAATGCGGTTGCGGGGAGAGCCCAACATGGACACCAGTTATTTTTTTATATTTTTTTTACTGTCTTTGTGCACCCGATATGGGGGCTCGAGAACAATGACGTGATGTCGTTGTACACAATTTTTGGGGACCATTTCAGGCTCGAGACATACTTTAAAAACTACTGCCTTATAAGTATACAAAATCTCAGTTCAATCTCTTTAAAATATCTGGAAAAAATCTATCTCGGCAGCAATCCCCTGTGGCAACAACACGAACGTCAGTAAGTGCCCCCATTCTTCCTTATTCTCCCAAAGATGCTCTCCCTCAGTGTTGGGGCAGAAATCATGACCTGCACTCTTATACACAGGGGCATGAAAACACAATTGTCTTGTACTGTTCCTCCTCCTTTCGCATAAATGACAAGGGAACCAAACAGAGCAAAGTCTCTGAACAGAAGCAGTACTAAGCGAGGCAGTCACTGCAGATGGATTTTCCTGCTATTGTCTGGCTAATCCAGCCCTACGACTCAAGGCCAGGCAGTTGAATGGAGCCTGTGGAAGATAGAGAGAGCATCCCCGCATTGCTCCCTTTCCCAAGGTCGAGCCAGTTGCCATGGCGACTGGCCCGGAGGCACACACAGGATAAGGAGAAAGGGGTATTGGTTATAAATACCCGAAACAGTCGAATCAGGGACTTTAAGGAGCCTGACCTTTCTGAGAGCATCTCCAATGAGCTGTCTGTCAGAAGAAGAAATTAATGGAGACAGGTGGCAATGACTTTGTGCTCAGGAGAGGAACCTTGAGACTATAGAGAAAAGTTATATAATCATCACTCTAAAAAGATCCCTGCACCTTCGTTGGTTTAATACCAGGGTCTAGTCACTGAGTGACTGCTCATTCTATAAGCATAGAATTTACTAGTCTACTACTTTTTAGCATGTGATTCATAGACTTGGTCATGAGGTGTATAGATGGCTTGTATATTTCAGAAAACTGTATCCACACCAAGGCATACTGTAGCGAACTCCATTACACACAATCCTTGAGACACAGGACATGCATGGGGCATTTAGGGGTGTATGCCAAGCCACAGACCTACATCACACATAGTACATTCACTGATGCCCATTAGAGGTATGAAAGATCACTGAAAACCACAGAATATAAAATTAATGATAATGTTTTTTGAACCGTGAAGCCATAATAGCCTACTAACCTTCACTGCACTTAATAAAATATTGCACTGATGATACCAAGATGATTTCATAAACTGCTGTGGGCCACTGGGCCTATTCCCTTATGTAACCAAGACTGAAATGGCTTGCAAAACGTATTCAGTTTAATGCACCACACCATCTAAAAATAAGCTGAATACATGTATACAGAAAACACCAAGATATTCAAGGCTGCTGACGATCACCTACCTTTCAGTAGGGCGCCGGACATGAGTAAATTGCCAGCTTTAGTAAGAAATCTGCAGGATATCCCGTGTTCCATATCATACAGGTCAAAAAATAATAATGTTGTCACATGCTTTGTAAACAACAGGTGTAGACTAATGATAAAATACTTACTTACGGGTTCTTCCCAACAATGGAGAAAAAAAATAATATAAGAATAGCATGAGGAATAAATATACAACGAGTAATGATAACTTTGCTATATACACGGGGTACCAGTACCGAGTCGATGTGCAGGGGTACGAGGTAATTGAGGTAGATATATGTACATACAGTGCCTTCGGAAAGTATTCAGATCTTGACTTAATCCACATTTTAGAATAAGGCTGTATGTACAACACCCCACAATGACAAAGCAAAAACAGGTCTAGAATTTCTTACTAATTTATTAAAAATAAAGACCCTTTACTCAGTACTTTATTGAAGCACCTTTGGCAGCGATTACAGCATCGAGTCTTCTTGGGTATGACGCAACAAGCTTGGCACACATGCATTTGGGGAGTTTCTCCCATTCTTCTCTGCAGATTCTATCAAGATCTGTCCGGTTGGATGGGGAGCGTCGCTGCACAGCGATTTTCAGGTCTCACCAGAGATGTTCGATCGGGTTCAAGTCTGGGCCACTCAAGGACATTCTGAGACTTGTCCCGAAGCCATTCCTGCATTGTCTTGGCTGTGTGCTTAGGGTCATTGTCCTGTTGGAAGGCAAACCTTTGCCCCAGTCTGAGGTCCTGAGAGCCCTGGAGCAGGTTTTCATCAAGGATCTCTGTACTTTGCTCCGTTCATCTTTGCATCGATCCTGACTAGTCTCCCAGTCCCTGAAAAACACCCCCACAGCATGATGCTGCCACCCATGCATCACCATAGGGATGGTGCCAGGTTTCCTCCAGACATGATGCTTGGCATTCAGGCCAAAGAGTTACATCTTGGTTTCATCAGACCAGAGAATGTTGTTTCTCATGGTCTAAGAGTCTTTAGGTGCCTTTTGGCAAACTCCAAGCAGGCTGTCATGTGCCTTTTACTGAGGAGTGGCTCCCGTCTCACCACTCTACCGTAAAGGCCTGATTGGTGGCGTGCTGCAGAGATGGGAGAAACTTCCAGAAGGACAACCATCTCCACAGAGGAACCCTGTCAGAGTGACCATTTCAGAGTGACCTCCCTGACCAAGGCCCTTCTCCCCCGATTGCCCAGTTTGGCCGGGCGGCCAGCTCTAGGAAGAGTCTTGGTGGTTCCAAACTTCTTCAATTTAAGAACGGAGGCCAATGTTCTTGGGGACCTTCAATGCTGCAGACACATTTTAGTACCCTTCCCCAGATCTGTGCCTCGACACAGTCCTGTCTCAGAGCTCTACGGACAATCCCTTTGACCTCATGGCTGTTTTTTTTTTTGCTGTGACATGCACTGTCAACTGTGGGACCTTATATAGACAGGTGTGTGCCTTTCCAAGTCAATGTCCAATCAATTGAATGTACCACAGGTGGACTCCAATCAAGTTGTAGAAACATCTCAAGGATGATCAATGGAAACAGGAAGCAGCTGAGCTCCATTTCGAGTCCCATAGCAAATACTTATGTAAGTAAGGTATCAGTTTTTTTCTGCTTTGTCATTTTGGGGTATTGTGTGTAGATTGCTGAGGATTATTATTATTTTAAATCAATTTTAGAACAAGGCTGTAACGTAACAAAATGTGGAGAAAGTCAAGGAGTCTGAATACTTTCCGAAAGCAAGTGACTAGACAACAGGATAGATACTAAACAGTAGCAGCAGCGTATGTGATGAGTCAGAGTTAACGCTAAAAAGGGTCAATGCAGATAGTTATTAACCAATAGTTACCCGGACTAACTACCGGTATGTACCAGTCTCCTCTGCTACGCCAAACAGTACCTAACCTGTAACGGCTAATGGAGCATCAAATTAGCCCGTTACAGCTAGTAAACCAATTGAGTAGGCTAGTCTACGTGGGTGTTTATCATACATGAGATGCAAACAGCACTTGCAAATTACTGACAGGCTTTGCCAACTCGAAAGACATCGAAACTGTTGATAATAAACAATTGATCACAGAGGCTCTCGTGAGCGTCGAACTACAACACTAGGTATACAAGTTGGGGAAATAAGAGTATAGAAAAAGTTAACGCAGCACCAAAAAATACGCAGGATGTAACCACATTACACATCAACAGAATTAAATGCGTCCTAAATTCAGTAACGTTGGTCTCTAATCATTCTAGCCGGTGTCACTGCATCTTTCTGCAAGACAAACAGCACAATAGAATTTCTAAGGGGCCTATCGAAGGTTCTGCACGGATGATGAGCGTATTCAAGAAACTTGCTTAAAAGTCTGCACCAAAAGCATTCTTACCTCGTGTGGGTGCACATTTTTCTGATGATATCCACAAGTACTCCCAGCAAACAATATACTGTTTAATATTGCGCTACCGGTAGACTCAGTATTTTTAGGATAATCTCAATTGTATAGGCATTCTCCTCGCCTCCTACTTAAAAGCCATTGGATTAAAAAAAGAGGTCCCGCCCTTCTGACCTTATCCTCCAATCGGATTTGAGAAGCAGGCGAGGAGATAAGAGAGGAGAGGACGCGAGGAGAATCAATAGAGATTGTCCCAGTGACATCATCCCCTTTGCGATTATCAAAAAGCCAATGTGCATGCTTATAGCGATAAACGTTTTCGGGGAACTGTAGTTGGCCAATGCTACCATCTAGCCTTTTCTCGTGAGTATTACAAAAACATGATATTATTTACCCTTGAAGAGCTTCACTGGGCGGAGATTATGCTGAGCAGCAGGGCACCGGTCTATGGCCCGTGACGTGAACGGGCAAAAACGGTGAATCGCAACATTCTCAAATCGATCAGTAATCTGCGCCACTCGGCCATGTTGTCAACGAGGCAGCATAGTTTGAGCCGACTTCGCCGTGGGCTTTGAGCGGGGCACCTGGCTCAACCCCGGGAGGCAGCCCTGTTACAAAACGAATGCAAACACGCGTACCCAGGCGCCCGAGACAGGTTAATCGAATCATCTCACTGCTATATCTTTCTGTTGTGGCTTTTGATACATTTCCCCAGGTTTATCAAAATACCTATGCTAAAATGCCTATTATAATAATCAAAGTCAGTAACAACACCAAAGTAGTTGTAGAACTTGGTTACTATCTCAAGTCAATTTATTACCAAGCTAATCAACTGATTTCATAGTTTCACAACCTGCAATTTTCAAGAAATGTATAATGCATTGCATAATACTGTATATTGATCATGCAATCTGTCTACAAGAACCTCTTAAGGGAGCTGGGTTGTGATATAAAATAATTATCCAATAAGCTTTCTTCTAATTATTATTTTTTAATTCAACATGGCCTCTTTTAGCCATACAGCTTTTAGGTTATTCCACAAATAGTGTCTTTCAAATCAAATGTTATTGGTCGAATACACATATTTAGCAGATGTTATTGCGGCTGTAGCAAAATGCTCGTGTTTCTACTTCCAACAGTGCAGTTATATCTAGCAATACACAAATCTAAAAAAGTGCAATAATGGAATTCAGAAATATTAGGACGTGCAATGTCGGCTTCCAGAGTGTGTGTCTTGGGATATATAGGCAATATGTATAGAATATGTAGCATATCTGAAGAATACGTAGCATATGTACAGCAATAGTTAAACAGGATAGGCCCTGACTAGAATATACAGTATATACATATGAAATGGGTAAAACAGTATGTAAACATTATTAAAATGACTAGTATTCCATTATTAAAGTGACCAGTGTTCCATTACTATGTACATAGGACAGCAGCCTCTAAGGTGCATGGTAGAGTACCCGGGTAGTGACAGTGATTACATTTCAGGGCAGGGTACCGGCTAGTGTTGACTATTTAACATTCTGATGGCGTTGAGATAGAAGCTGTTTTTCAGTCTCTCAGTCCCAGCTTTGATGCACCTGTACTGACCTTGTGTTCTGGATGGTAGCGGGGTAGCGGGGCAGGCATTGTGCCCCCGGTGAGGTGTTGAGCAGACCACACCACCCTCTGGAGAGTCCTGCGGATGCGTTCGGTCCTGTTGCCGTACCAGGCGGTGATACAGCCCACCAGGATACTCTCAATGGTGCATCTGTAGATGTTAGTGAGGGTTTTTGGGGCAATGCTGAATTTCTTCTCTGAGGTTGAAGAGGCGCTGTTGTGCCTTGTCCACCACACTGTCTGTGTGGGTGGACCATTTCAGATTGTCAGTGACGTGTACACTGAGTAACTTGACGCTTTTCACCTTCTCCACTGCTGCCCGTCGATGTGGATGGGGACGTGCTCCCTCTGCTGTCTACTGAAGTCCACGACCAACTCTTGCGTTTTGTTGACGTTGAGAGAGAGGTTATTTTCCTGCCACCACTCCACCTGGGGCCTGTTGCACAAAACTAGGATAAGGGATTAAGCCAGGATATCTTGGTGATCCTGGCTCAATTGATCCGTAATCCGGTTGCACTAAAGATGGATAGGGGGCAGGAGGATATGTTATGGTATAAATTACCATGGAGATTTATTCTGTGGAGCTAGCCTGCTCCAGACCAGGCTAAATTCCAGGATCTATTTAATCTCATCCCTAATGTCAGTCACCACAAATGGAAACCAATAGTTATTTCACTGCTCACTATACATTGTTATCACATAACTAGACCCACTGTCATTATTTAAACGTTTGTGATCATTAATTTCAATGATTTAGGATAAATTATTTTTAGATGATGTTGCTATCATTAGATAATTTACAGTTTCCCATAGACTATAAGGCTATATATAAAATGATAGAATATTAGGGCCACAGAGGGGAAAAAAACACAAGTAATAATATTGTAACCAGTTGTTTTAAAGGAGGACAGTTGTTAAAATGACAGATGTGGGGCATTTCGTGAAATTGTACTTCAGTATGGTTTCATAAACAAAGACATGCTGATGTGCCAGAATATTAAGTATCACATTGTCATAAGTATCAAAACTGTAAAAACAATATGTAGCTTTTCTGCAGAAAGAACCAGCCTCAAATTTATGACTTTATCCTTTTTCTTCAGTGTGGCCCTAGTACTCTGTCATATAAACAAATACACATTCCATATGAATATAAAAACACAATGTGTAACATTATGTTCCTTTATTGAATAAGGACAAAAAGCAGGTAAACCATCAGCTCCTTTCGAAACTGAAGTCACAGTGACTCTACAAGATGGAAAGCACAGAATCCAAGCATATTATACAAAATGATACATACACATTCAAAGGTCTGTATATAACACACCCTGCATGTCTGCACACTAAAATAAATGCAGGACAAATCCATACACATCAACTGAACAGACAAATGAATGGATGCAGTAGCCTCCCTGCAGCCTTGTATTACACACAATCATCATAAGAGGCCAAATTCGTAAAAAAACGAACCCAAAAAAAACCAAATTCCTCTGCCACCGCAGGACATATTTAACCAAAATTGAAAGCACACATACTAACTAAAATAATTCAACACATATTGGTCCCTCAGCAGCCGACCACTGTCGTCATCAGGGAAGATTACCGGATTGTCCCAGTCCATGGCTGGTGGCACTCTGGGGGCCCTCTCCTTCCTCAGGCAGGCCACATTGTGGAGGACAGCACAAGCCACAGTAATATCACATGCCCTAACAGGGCTGACCCTTAATTTGTGAAGGCAGTGAAAGCGTGCCTTCAGGAGGCCAAAGGTCATTTCAACTCTGGCCCTGGTCCTGGCATGGGCATGGTTGTAGGCCTGCTGTGCTTCCTGGGGGTCTGTGAAAGGTGTCAGGAGAAAAGGCTGGCAGCCATACCCCCTGTCTCCCAGCAACACACCAGAGAATTCACCTGTCAACACAAAATCTCATCATTACTACCTCATAAACACAGTGATATTCTTGACACAGCCATGATGGTTATAAATAGGGGTTGTGTGGCTTACCTTGTGATAGGCACTGATAGATTTCAGAGGCCCGAAAGATTCTGGAGTCATGGACTGAGCCAGGCCATTTTGCCACAACATTGCTGATCACACAGTCAGCATTGCAGACCATCTGAAATCATAAGATGAGGAATATTACACCAATCAATGCACATCACTGGCAATGCAGAGTGTTTGTCAATGGACAATATCAAAAAGTTATGTTCACCTGAACATTAATGCTGTGAAAGGATTTCCTATTCACAAAAATCGGCCTCATGGGCACCTGAGGGGGCTTTTATCCTTATGTGTGTGCAGTCCACTGCACCAATGACATTGGGGAAACCTGTCACACAAAGTAATGAGTATCCTACTATGTGTTAACAGTTGTCCTGTAATTTGTAGATCCTCTTACCTGCAATCCTATAGAACTCCTCTTTGATGTCAGAGTCTTCTGTGGCCAGGGAAGGAGATGAAGACATCTGCTAATGCTTTGATAGCCAGACACACACTCCTTATTGTGCGGCAAATTGTGGCCTTGTTCAGCTGTTCTGCATCCCCCACTGAGTACAGGAAGGCTCCACTAGCAAAAAAGCGCAAGGCCACACAAACCATTTGCTCCACACTCAGTGCATGGCTCCGAGCAGTGCGGTGCTTAATCGTGGGACCCAGTAGTCTGCATAGATACCTGATGCCATCTGCAGAAAACCTGTATCTTTCATATAGATGGTCATCAGGGAAGGCCAGTGGGTCCAACCGGTCCCTGAAGACCCTTTCTCGCCTGAAGGCTCTCCTCAGCACAAGTGCTTCTTCATCCACCACATCTCGCACGAATGGGCATGCCATTGTCAGAGCAGAAAGGAACACACAATTTTGGGCCTTCATATAGGCTAGTGGCCACACCTGGTGCTGGGGGGGTGGGCAAAAGAGGGCGATGCCTTATAACGATGACTTGGTTGTACTGATTGCTGGGAAAATAAAAAAAACCTTAGAAAGATGCCACCGTCCTGTGTGCTCACAATAAGAGCTCATATGTCATGGCTCACTTGACTTTACGAGAATATACCTAATTTTTATTTTGAGCTGTGTCATCTTCTTGGAGCTGGGGGAGGAAAGAAAAATAATGATTAATACACAGTTAGCATACAGTGTACATTGAAGGCATATCTCACCTCCCTCTCAAGTTTTTTTATTTCAAGGTCCAGTTTCCTAATTGTCCTCTTTTTTATTTCGGACTCCAGTGCAAGATTTTCCATCTTTTTCTTCTTGTACTGAATGTCTATGTCTGCCAGTTCTATTTGGCGCCGGAGGTGGTTGCCATACAACTTTCTGATAGCTTGTGAGCTCTGTGAACACAATACAATTAGCGCAGCTGGAATTTGGCAGGATGTGGTGTCCTTTTATTAATACGCACTATGTTGCCAGGCTGGTTTTCCCACTGTATAGCATCTGGGTCCTGTAAAAGAAATTAGATTTTTTGATTTTGATGAGGACTCCTCACCATTGTAGAGTAAATAGTACTTTCACAGTCTTAACATGATACCTCATGCCTTCTGGAATCCAGAGAGATGGTCTCCTCCTCATCATCGTCTCCATCATGTGCTGTTGCTGCTGCACTGGGGCCTTCACCCTATCACATTTAATCGGATTCATATTGAAGCTAGTAGACAAGACATGCCAGGCCTACAGTATGCCTTTGATGGAGTACTCACTGGATCAGCATCGTCTGGTGCTTGTGCTGGTGGCTCTAACAGGAACACAGTGCTGCCAGACACTGCAAGGCAATAGGTAAACCAAAGTCAGACAGTCCAAATTGATTCAATATGAATGTGGTTGTATCCCATGTAGAGATGGAAGGACATACCTTGAATGAAGCGGGTGGCATCTTGGGAGGAACCTATGCTCGTCTCTTTCCCCCCAGGGATCCCCTCTAAGACGGGCCTGCCTTTATTTAGCTCCAAGGCCATGTCCTCTACTGGGGTAAGGTCAGCCTTTGGTGACCCACCACCCGTGCCTTGTCTGTGGGTATTCTTTTTCACTGCTAAAACAGTACAGACAATGTGTGAGCAGGCACCTTCTGGGTACAATATCTGCTTGTGCTTTGTTAAATATTAGTCAGGGACCATACCATTCTGCAGAATGTTCTTGTATTTGATTTTGACCTGCTGCCATGTCCGTTTTGGCCCGTTCATGTTTAATCTACACACACACACACACACACACACACATTTAATGGAGTCACACTGCAAAAAAATTCTTGGTATTTTTGTCTTGTTTTCAGTAAAAATATCAAAAAATTTATCATAGCTTTATACAGTGTGATGGAGTTACTTTACACAATTTCACTCATATCTGCAGTGCATTTCAATTAAAAATTTAACCGTTTCATAATTACAGTACAACTGCATTTTTGGAGATGTGAATTAAATATTTGAATTGTAATTGTGATGTTTCAGCGGAGCGGTGACTGTGTAATTGTGCACTACTTACGCATTCAGGCGGTCTGCAATACTTTGCCACGCTTTTTCTCTTTGCTTTATCACTGTGGCGGTGTTGCCTTTCTTCTTAATTATATCTTTTACCTCCTCGTATGCCTCCATGAGGATTTGTGCTTCCGACGGGGAAAAGTACGCGGCTCTAGTTGCCATGGTAAATCAGTTAATATGTGATCTGTGGCGGGGTCTATTTGAGTGAGCCGTGAGCGCGCACCTATCCAGGGTTGGTTTCACCTGGCTTAATGAATCCGTGTCTGCTCATCCTGGTTTGGTCTTTGTGCAACCAATTAAGCCTGGACGCACATGTTTTGGCTTCATTGAGCTCAGCTGAGTCATTTATCCCGGATGTCTTAATTCTACTTTTGTGCAACAGGGCCCTGGGCCCTCAACTCCTCCCTGTAGGATGTCTCATCGTTGTTGGTAATCAGGCCTACCACTGTTGTGTCATCTGCAAACTTGATGATTGAGTTGGAGACATGTGGCCACGCAGTCATGGGTGAACAGGGAGTATAGGAGGAGGCTGAGCACACACTCTTGTGGAGACCATGTGTTGAGGATTAGCGTAGTGGAGGTGTTGTTGCCTACCTTCAGCACCTGGGGGCAGGAAGTCCAAGACCCAGTTTCACAGGGCGGGGTTCAGACCCAGGGCCCAAGCTTAATGATGAGCTTGGAGGATACTATAGTGTTGAAGGCTGAGCTGTAGTCAATGATATTTCTCTATGTATTCCTCTTGTCCAGATGGGATAGGGCAGTGGATGGCGCCAACCGTGGACATTGTGTGTAAATTTGGATAAAACACAACATTGTACCGGTGGATCACATGCATCTAAACTCTAACTAAACCATGTTGGAAAAAAATCCAATAGTGGTGTGTTTTCATTCAAATAAATTAGTTGCTTTCTATGAAAACCCCCATTTTGGCTAGCCTAACCAGCCGCCAGATGGCATGGCACTATTATTACAAATTACATAAAAGGGATAATAGGGCCATCTGGCGACAGTTTGGGCTACATTTTGGCATGGCTCACGTCATGTTTGTTCAAAATCGTTGTAAAGCCATTGTTATTTTGTTTCTTAGACAAAGTCAGTTGTGAAGATTGTTATGTTTAATGTGATGTGATTAATTTACGTTTGTTCCTCAGGTGATTGTTCTAGCACCAGAGGGCGCTGTGCATTCGTAAACAGGAAAAGGTTGAAAATGCCATGGAATGAGGTAAGGTAAACTGGACAGGTTGTATTTGTGTTCGAAGTATGAAAATGTATCCATGTTTACACGTAGCTATCATTGGATGATATATGTAAACGTTTTATGCGTGCATGTCCACTATTTGGAAATCGTATCTCACGTTCATTTATAATGTGGTTGTCAAAGGATAACCACGCGACTGAATGCTATCTGGGAGGCTTCGGACGTCCCTACCGCCATTGAAGTTGAAATGTAGCTGAAATGGTTACGGTAAATGTACGTTAGGGTAGGGACGTCCCAAGGATCTCGGATAGCACGGATCGTAAACAAACTGGCTAATAAATGTGCCTACGCAGCCACAGGCAACGTAATATTTGACGAAGCTAGGCTACCGTTAACGTGCTGAGCCAGCATCAGCTCAGCTGTCAGTTGTGTGTGGACCTTGTCTCTTCTGCGTAGCTAAAAGTGTTCCCTCTCCACAGTTTCACGCAGCATCCATCCAGACAGTCAGTAGACTCCGGTTGCATAAGGTTACATAATTATCGTGAAATCTCGGTATTGCTGCACCAGAAACAAGCGAAGCAGCCAATGCAAAGGATGTAGCTAGAAACACGGTGGGTAACGTTAATTTAAATAGCTAACGTTAGTTAGCTGTTAAAGCTAGCTTTAGCATGTATGAGCTAGCAATCCTGACTAGCTACCTAGTAAATTAACGTAGCTAGTTCTAATTCGAAGTTAGCTAGCTACTACGTCAACAGTAATTTAGTTCGCAAACGATAACTGTTAACGGAAAGGAACATTTGAGCAAACGTTGATTGTTATAGTTTTTTCGTGTTGCTGTTTAACTAGCTAACATTTTTTGACACTAGATATATTTTGTTTGCAAATATCAAAGGCTCAATGTTGGCTGTTTAATTTCTGCTGCACATGTTAGCTACAATCATAAAAAATGGAACGTTATGTATTTTTAAAAGTACCTAACTAGTTAGCTAAAGGAGATGCCCTGTCTTGAAGAGAGTAGTCAGTATCACCTTGAGATCTAATGCAGTTGCTCAGAGTTACTACCAATGTGTATAATAAAACATTGGTTACTACAGCCGTTTGCCAAGCTTTTCATTGTGAGTTGTTGCAGTGGTTCAGGATAATATGCACCAATAATCACCTATTCATACCCACCCACTAATCAAAAGGCAAATATTAAACTCACACACACTGGGATTTGAGATTGATAAGCTACGCAATATGCTTCGCAAATTAGCAGATAACATGGAATACATGATAACGCATGAGACAATGTCATTGCAACCACGATGGCCGTAACATGCAACTGGAAAAGACTGAAGGTTGGTAGCTAAATCAAATTGTGAGCAGAATGACTAGGGACATTTTCTTTAGAAAGCCAAAGGATGTGCTGCTACTGAGTCAGTCACCGGATTCATGGAAAAATGCATAGATAATGTGATACCGATGGTGTCTTTCAAAACTTAAACTGTGGATTGATGAGAAACTGAAGGAGAGAGATGCTGCTTATAAATACGGCAAGGTAACCGGAGACAATTATATGGTTAAACAGTCCAAATATGAACTATGCAGATAAATCAAGATTACGAGACACAAATGTAGGTACAACATGGAGGAGAAATTTTGCGGTTTGGATACTAGGTGTATGTGGCAGTGGCTTCTAAACATCGCGGATTACAAAAAGAAACCCTGTCAGGTCGTGGACACCAACGCCTGCCTCCCTACCGGACAAGCAAAACTTATTTTTCTCACGCTTTGTGCAAAATGACTCTGAGCTGCAGAGGAGAGGCCCTGAGGACCACGAGGCTACGTGCTTAAGGTCTCCACGGAGGGCGTATGTAAGTCATTCAATCAATTGTGTAAACCCTCACAAGGCTGCTGGCCCAGACGACATCCCTAGCCTCAGAACATGTGCAGACCAACTAGCAGTTGTGTTTTCTGACATTTTCAATCTCTAGCTCAGGCTGTTATTCACACTTGCTTTAAGATGTCCACCATCATTCCTGTGCCCAAGAAAGGGAAAGTAACTGAACTGAATAACTATCGACCAGTAGCTCTCATGTAATGAAGTTATTCAACAGGCTAGTCAGAGTAGGTCACCACCTCCCTCCCCGACACACTTGACCCTCCAATTTGCCTACTGCCTAACAGATCCACGGACTACGCAATCGCCATTACACTGCCCTCACCCATCTGGACAAGAGGAATGCATATGTGAGGATGCTGTTCGACTACCGCTCGACCTTCAATACCACAGTGCTCTCTAAGCTCACCCCAAAGCTCACAGCCCTGGGACTTACCTCCCTATGCTACTGGGTCATGGAATTTCTGACAGGGAGCCCCCAGGTGGTGAAGGTAGACAACATTACCTCCTCCACACTGATCCTCAACATGGGGCCCCACAAGGGTGTGTCCTCAGTCCCCTCCTGTACTCACTGAATACCCACTACTGCGTGGACTCACACAGCTCCATCAAGTTCACTGAAGACACGACAGTAGTAGGCCTGATTGCATACCGGGAGAAAGTAGGCACTCTGAAAGTGTGGTGCAAGGTAAACAACCTCTCCATCAACATCAGCAAAACAAAGGAGCTGATTGTGGACTAAAGGAGGAACCAGGCTGGGCACGCCCCATCAATGTGGAAACGGTCAAAAAGTACCCTGGTGTACACATCCAAACAGCCAAACAACACAGACCCCGTGATGAAGGCACGATAGCGACTCTAACCTCAGGATTCTGAAGAAATTCGGTCTGTCCCCAAGGACCCTCGGTGTTCTATGGGAGCATCATCAAACATACTGTCGGGCTGCATCGCAGCTTGGTAATTCCACCGCCGCCGCTGACCGCAAGGCACGACAGAGGGTGGTACGCTCAGCCCAATGCACCATTGGGTGCACTGCCTGCCCTCCAGGACACCTACAGCACCAGGTGTCGCAGGGAGGCTAAGAATATCATCAGGTACCTCAGCCACTCGAGCCACAGCCTGGTCTCCCCGCTTCCATCACTCAGCCGCAGGCAATATAGGAGCATCATGGCTAAAACTAACAGACTGGCCTATAGCTTGTACCCCCAGACCATCAGGCTGCTGAATAGCCACCAGTAGTCGTCGTCGTCCCCCAACAGACATCTACCCTGCCCACACCCCAATGGACATAATCATGTCACAGTTGTAAATATGTAGTATTTCACTGTAGACTGCAACTACTATCTGCACCCTGTGCAGGTGACAAAAAAAACATCCTCTGACCAGTAGATTAGATTGTATCAGCTGAACAGCATGAGTAATGCTCATTCGATATGCTTTCAGCACTCTGACTACGCTGTGGCATTAACCTTCAGTCAGCTCGGTTGGCGTCTTTGGCTTGCTGTTTGGTACACTTCTGCGTTGCTGCATACAGCAGACGATGCAGATATTTAGCTAATTCCCTTCAATAATTATTTTTTTTCTCCCCCATGATAAGGAAGTGGGAAGATTGTGGAAAGGGAGAAGAGCGGGATCATTAGGACGTTGTGCCCACAGACTCGGCGCGTGTGTGTTGGGGCGCATGCAGCTTTAGGATACCGCACTGATGGAGAAGAGAGACAGGAAGCCGGGCTACTTTGCCAGGTAAGTGAAACGTTCTTCTGCGTATAGCCTCTTTTAGGTCTATGCCAAAGTGTTTATAGTGTTGCGGTTTTAGAGAGCCTGTGACGTGGGTGTTAGTGTTACCAGCATGTGGCAACAGTTTTGATTCCCTGTATGCATAGCGATTTGAGGGAGGACGGGATGTTTTGTAGCACAACTAACTGAAGTCCCACTATGCCGTTGTTTGTTACGGTGCATTGAGTGACTGTCCACTTTTACTGTGACTGACATTGTGTTCACTGAGTAATGCTCTGTTGCCATCTGGCCCTCACTGCACTGGGTACACCTGATACTGGCACTGATGCAATGGAGTCATGCGTCAATGCTCACGCACAGTAGAGTAGCCGACTGGATTTCTATCCCTGTAAGTAGCTGAAGCATGAGACATCCAGCAGTGATGATGTATGCTTGAGATCCTGGCTCTCTACTCCTGGGATTAGGAGGTTGCTGCTGTTTTTGAACGAGTTGTTTATGTTTTGCTGCGCTTGAGTGAGTACGCAGGCAGACTAGCTATTCCTCTTCTACCAGGATAGAGAGAAAGCAAGAGGGGGATAAAAAGGTAAAACGCCGAAGGAAATCTCTACATTCCGCTCTTGTTAATGTCCCTGTGTGAAACAGGAGTGTGCTGTGTGGAATTTGTTGGTAGAATCCAGAAACGTTTACCAGATGTGTGTGTATGGTCTGCTGCTGTGTTTGTAAAGGAAGAGAGGCTATTTGAAGGCCAGAACTGTATATGTCTGTCTTGTCTCCAAACCTATTGATCCAGTGCTCCTCCATTACTCTGTCGCTCTCAAGCTCTCTCTTTAGTCGTCTGCTTCTCCATTTTCACATGTCCTTTGCTTGTACAGCATCTGTTTTCCTTGAATTTTGATTTCCCTGCCCCACTCTTTCTCCAGCTTTTTCTATACTGAGCCAGGACCTTGTTTACAATCCGACTCTAGAGCTACATGCTGCCATGTCGGCTTAGTTAGCTGCAGATTCCCCTGTTAATGAACCCAGGCAGGCGGGGGTGGGAGACGCCATGACATCACCGCCTGACCTATCAATAATTAATCAGGAAAAAGGACAGAGGAGCAGAGAAAGTGAGCAAGCAAAAGACAGTGACGTTTTGGATTTCTGTTTTTGAGTTTTTCGTAACCTAACAGGAAACTTTCATTAGTAGTGAAATCCAATGTTCATAAGCCTGATTGGAAGTCAACAGATTGACCACCCCTCTCTCCATATCCTCAGGTTGAAGAGACGGAGACAGCTCAAACAGAGCCAATCAGAGAAGGCTATGGCTGAGCAGAACCCGTCGGATTCGTCCTTAAAGACGCCCGTCATCTCCTGCCCAACCCTCCCGGCTTTTTCTGACCCCCAGGAGAGGATAGTACCAAACCCACCTGAAGGTTTAGGTAAAACACACACCACACACACACAACCTTTCTATAGGCACAGGGGCACATTAACAAAGGGTCAGAAGTGCACTACATGACCAAAAGTGTGGACACCTTCTTGTCGAACATCTCATTCCAAAATCATGGGCATTAATATGGAGTTGGTTTCCCCTTTGCTGCTATAACAGCCTCCACTCTTCTGGGAAAGCTTTCCACTAGATGTTGGAACAGTGACGCGAGTCCAATAAACTCCCATTCATGTCTTGTCCCAGAATCGCACCGAATGCACCACGCAGTCCATGGAAAACGTTGCCCATGTTACGCCAATGGGCCGCATGGTGCATTCTTGGACGCTAGCTCAAAAACCCAACATTAACACAAATTTCATCAACAATAAGTACAACATTACAAATCTTTTCTGAGATGTGAGATAATTAACTTGCTATCTGTAATATCGTATAGCTTTGGAATCGTGACATTCTCTACTTTCGAGGAAAATAGGTGCGTTTTTTTGACATACACGGACTTTGAGAAGGGATTGCGTAACGATGAACTTGACCGTGCATGACTGTTCACATGATTGGACCACAGTCTGCTGGGTGGGGCATTATACGTTCCTTCATTCATTGGATTCAGACTCCACTCTGTGAGGCACATCGATCTGCAGGTTGAACATGAGATTTTGGACAGCTAACTACCTACTTTACATGCTGGTATTGTCTTTGGTTGTTGTGTTTAACTACGTTTGCTAGCACGCCAGCCCATAGCGAGATCATTGCATTGTGGATTTCGTATCTTCTTGACCTGCAACAGATTTCAACAAGGATTTTCCATGTTGCTACCAACCTTATTATAAAGGGAAAATTAAACATTTGTTCACAAAAAATTAAACATTTAAAGGAATGGTGGATTTTTCCTTTTAAGGACACCAGCTCTTTCTATGACAGACTGACCAGGTGAATCCAGGTAAAAGCTATGTTCCCTTATTGATGTCACTTGTTAAATCCACTTCAATCAGTGTCGATGAAGAGGAGACAGGTTAAAGAAGGATTTTTAAGCCTTAAGACAATTGAGACATTGATTGTGTATGTGTGCCATTCAGAGGGTGAATTGGCAAGACAAAAGATTTAAGTGCCTTTTGAAAGGGATATAAACACAACAAAAAAAGAAATGTCCTCTCACTGTCAACTGTGTTTATTTTCAGCAAACTTAACATGTAAATATTTGTATGAACATAACAAGATTAAACAACTGAGACATAAACTGAGCAAGTTCCACAGACATGTGACTAACAGAAATGGAATAATGTGTCCCTGGGTCAAAAGTAACAGTCAGTATCTGGTGTGGCCACCAGCTGCATTAAGTACTACAGTGCATCTCCTCCTCATGGACTGCACCAGATTTGCCATTCTTGCTGTGAGATGTTACCCAACTCTTCTACCAAGGCACCTGCAAGTTCCCGGACATTTCTGGGGGGAATGGCCCTAGCCCTCACCCTCCAATCCCAGACGTGCTCAATGGGATTGAGATCCGGGCTCTTCGTTGGCCATGGCAGAACACTGACATTACTTTCTTGCAGGAAATCACGCACAGACGAGCAGTATGGCTGGTGGCATTGTCATGCTGGAGGGTCATGTCAGGGTGAGCCTGCAGGAAGGGTACCACATGAGGGAGGAGGATGTCTTCCCTGTAACGCACAGCGTTGAGATTGCCTGCAATGACAACAAGCTCAGTCTGATGTTGTGACACACCGCCCCAGACCATGACGGACCCTCCACCTCCAAATCGATCCTGCTCCAGAGTTCAGGCCTCGGTGTAACACTTATTCCTTTGATGATAAATGCGAATCCGACCATCACCCCTGGTGCGACAAAACCGTGACTCGTCAGTGAAGAGCACTTTTTGCCAGTCCTGTCTGGTCCAGCGACAGTGGGTTTGTGTCCATAGGCGACATTGTTGCCGGTGATGTCTGGTGAGGACCTGCCTTACAACAGGCCTACAAGCCCTCTGTCCATCCAGCCTCTCTCAGCCTATTGCGGACAGTCTGAGCACTGATGGAGGGATTGTGCGTTCCTGGTGTAACTCGGGCAGTGGTTGTTGCCATCCTGTACCTGTCCCGCAGGTGTGATGTTCGGATGTACCGATCCTGTGCAGGTGGTGTTACACGTGGTCTACCACTGCGAGGACAATGTCTCCCTGTAGCGCTTTCTTAGGGGTCTCACAGTACGGACAATGCAATTTATTTTTTGACTCATCACATACGCTGCTGCTACTGTTTACTAAAATCTGTCACTTTATTCCTAGTTTATAAGTACATATCGATCTACCTCAACTACCTCATACCCCTGCACATGGACTCTGTACTGATACCCTTTGTAAATAGCCATGTTATTGTTAATCAATGCGTGTGTCTTAATACTTTTCTGTGTTTTACTTTTCTATTATTTCTATATTTTCTTTCTCTCTGCGTTGTTGGGAAGGACCCGTAAGCAAGCATTTCACTGTTAGTCCACACCTGTTGTTTACGAAGTGACAAATAAAATTTGATTTGAAGTAAACAACATTTGCAAAAATGTATTTGCGGGAATACACTGTTCTCAAAGAAACATGATGTGAGTCGTTTCATGTGACAGATTAACGTTTCCGTTGTTTTTTTTCTGGGTCCACCACCCAAAGGACATCCAGTCATGGTGTGGGGGGCGTGGCCACTGGTGCTGTCGCTGATTAGACATTTTAGAGGCCCTCCTGTTGGCCGCAGTGACAAAATGTCGCTGTTTTTAAAGCTAATTTCCTGTAATTCTACACATTTTGCCATGGCTCATGCTATCTGAGTGACTCAGACATTATAGCACAATCAATGGGATCCCCATGCCATGATAAGAATACTCCAATGCATCATTTTTAACATTTTAGATGTACCTGACTGTCAAGCTTTTATTTTGATTTGATTCTCAAAAATCATCTTATTTAAAGGTCCATTATATTTTCTACATACTTTATATCTGGTTTTAGTCTCATGTTTACCTCTACAATTATTTTCTATTCACTGTTTGGACATGGGCAGCCCCTAATAATAAGAAGTTAACTTTTCTATACAGAAAACCCTGATCTTCGTTATAAACTTAGAGGGAAAATCTAAATATGCAACAACTAGGACAGGTGGTTAATGACTACGATTGTCCCTTTTGGCTTCTGGGCAACGAAGAATGTTGATATGAAAACCAGTAGTGAAATTCTGAGAAGCTATTTTGTTTCCTACTGCTAGCTTAGCTGCTGAGTGCTGCTCCTCTGTCTCTCCCTCTGCTCCACTGCTGCAGCCTGTGTCTGTGAGTTGCCTAGCAATGAGTCTCCTCTCTGGCGAGACAGAGCCATTTAGTTGACACATTAAGCAAGCTACTTTCTTACTCCATACACTCACTATACATTGCTAGTCTGCAGCCTTTTTAATTCCGAGGATGTTGCGTAATGACCATACAAACATGTTATTAAATCAGAAAAGGTAGTCATCCTAGTTATGCACTGACTAAGAAGTCTATGTAGGCCTACACTGCATTAACTTAGAGCGACTTTTTAAAATCTATATTATGACTTTCTCAATCTGATAAAGCTACCAGTCACTAGTTAGTACAAAGACTGTAATGAGTAAGTGACCGCTCTTACCAGAGGTAAATTCTGTGTGGATGTACAGTCACTCACAGCTGGACTCCTCATAGCCTGCTGTATAATGCTGAGTCATTCCTCCAGTTTCTATTGAGGAGCTGGAGTAGAAGAAAGCGGAAGTAGTGGGAGGGTGTTCTAATGAACTGACTCTGGCAATAAAAAGTGCTGACTCTGACTGTAGCGTACAGAGTTCACTAGGATACTAGCTAGCCGTGTGTGTTCGCGAGCTAGGGTTATGCTTTTAATATGATTCTATTTAAAGCAGTGTGCGCTAGTTTGTTTGTGTATACATGCATTTGTTTCTGAATGAACGGAGTAATGATTTATTTTTTGTTTTTAGGCTATCATCTCTATACTGTGTCACTGACCTATTTCTCTCTCTTTCAGATGACAGCAACAACATGAGCAGACAGGCCAAGAAAGAGAAGAGGAGGCCCCCCGGGACAGTGGAGTATACTGTGAGTACAGGCTGCCTCCGTAATGCCTCACTACCTCCACCCTCTGACACTACAACTCCCACATGGAGTTCTGACTCAGACACTAACTTAGGAAGGCAATGTGGACAATAAACCTGAAGTTTTTATTTTTGTAATTAAATAATATAGCAAAAAGGTTAGTCAAGGTTTCTGCTTTCTAATTTAGTCTTTCGTGCTGCATTTTGGCTTGGATAGATTGATACTTTTGGTAATAAACATTTACCAAGGATGTAACTTCATGTTGCAGGTGGGACCCCAAGAATCTCTAAACAGCATTGCTCTAAAGTTCAACATCACCCCCAACAAATTGGTGCAGCTCAACCGCCTCTTTTCCCACAGTGTCTATCCAGGACAGGTGAGCTTTCAGGGCTTAACACACCACTTCCTGCTGTCAATCTTGGCTTTCTGATTGGCAAACAAGCTTGTCTGTCACCCTTGCAGAAGCTATTTGTTCCTGACGTGGGCCAATCGGAAGCCGACTCTCAGTCTGTGAGTTCCTCTGACCCCACCTCCATCAAAGATCTATCAGAGAAGGTGTCACAGGTAAGTCAGTTATCCTTGATAAGAACAACCCAGACTAAAGTAATCAATTTGATCCTAGTTCTATGCTCGTCCCTGCTGCCTGGCAATGTTACAGGATGGAGACTTCAGCGGCAGGTCAGTAAGACCGTTACGACGTGAGCGATCTCCCCCGTCCGAGGATGAGAACCCCGCCATTGTCAAGTTCATCAAGATGAGCTGCAAGTACTTCACTGACGGAATGGTGAGTGGCCACGCCGGAGGCCATTTTGAAATGAAAACGACCACCACAGCAACAGAGATTCAAACTCATGTCTTTTATTGTCTGCCAGGGTGTGGTGGGAGGGGTGATGATCGTGACGCCCAACAACATCATGTTTGACCCTCACAAGTCGGACCCCCTGGTGATTGAGCACGGCTGTGAGGAGTACGGCCTGATCTGCCCAATGGAGGAGGTGGTGTCTGTGGCCCTCTACAACGACATCTCCCGCATGAAGCTGAAGGACGCGCTGCCGTCGTAAGGACCCACCCTGGCATCCTGAGACTCTTTCGCACTGTCAATTAATCTTTCACTCCCTATTTAAACCCTTTTCCCCCTTTCTTGATCTTATCTTAACCTTGCTTTTCCTATTTGTCAAGTGTCGCATTCTGTCTTTTTACCTCTTTCTGCACTCTCCCGTGTTCTTTCTTCTCCTTCGGAGGTGAAAATGTTAACTGATTGGCCGTGCTCATGCTGTAGGGTTTCCTGTACCAGATTGTAGGGGCAGACATGACTCTCCATTCATTTTTTTTCTTTAGTTTATCTGTTTTCATTTTGTACTGGTTCGTTGTTGTTCAGTTAGTATTATTATTTTGCCTTTTTTGAATTCTCTTTTATTTGTGTTCTGTTTTTGAGTTTAATTTTGTTCATATATGATTTGTTTAAATTTTCCCATCCTCCGTTGTGATGTGCGTGTGGTGCCCCCTGACTCCTGGCCCGCACAGAGACCTACCCCAGGATCTGTGTCCTCTGTATAGGCCCGGAGAGTGGGAGGAGTTGCCCTCAGAGCGCGACCTCAACCCCTTCAGCCGCTACGAGGCGCTGGATCCCAAACGACCCATCGTCCTGGACGACATCGACTCTGCCCTTTCAGAGACGGGTATGACTGAGAGATGACGCACAATGACTTGCATTGGATCAGGATGAATCATAGAAAATCATTATATATGTGTAGTTTAAGAGAAATTAAAACCAAATGGCTTATGCAGAATAATTTAAGCATTATTTAGATCAATGTGGTCATTTTTGTAATACCTCATGGTTTCTTATATCCCAGTCATAGAGAGGGCAGAGTGTGAGCCAGCAGACCAGTCTCCATCAGACGAGGGTTTCACAGAGCTGGAGCTTCCCTTGAATGGGAGTGCTGAGGAACCGATGAGTGGATCCAGACCACCTACCAGTGCTACCAGCCAGGATCAGCGGGGAGAGCTCCCAAGATCTAGTTCCCCTAAACGGGTGGAGTCCCAGGACCAGTCCCTCTCTGACCCAGTCCCACTGACCTCACAGAGAGGAGAGGAGGAGGACGAAGGACTGGTACAGAACAGCTCCATCAAGGAAACGACCCAATCACTGCCTGTCCTTTCAGAGACTGAGAAAGACGGTGAACTGTTGAATGAGAAGCCTGCTAAAGATGCCAAAGATGGGATCTCTTCAGGGCAACTGGTGAACAGTGTTAGCGACCAATTAGAATCAGCAATGGACCAAAATAGGAAGCTGAGCTTGAGTGAGACCGCTGCGGCTTCGGGGAAATGTAGTTCTCAGGAACCCAGCCCTGCAGAGGAGCAGCTGAGTGAGGAAGAGAAGCGAAAGAGGAGCAACAAGGCGGAGGTGAAGTCTTGGCTGCTGGAGAGGATGCAGACGCCCATCCAAAGTGAGTGTTCACAAGCGGTTTGTGCGGTTTCTTGTATTGCATTGTTTCAATATTACATTTCTCTCTCTCTCTCTGCAGACATGCTGCTCTCCACAGAGGAGAAGAGTAAGACCCCGCCCATGTTCCTTTGCTTCAAGGTGGGCAAGCCCATGAGGAAGTCCTTCATCATTGGCCGGACATCCAGCCCCGCCCACACGCGAGGAAAGCAGACAGAGTACTGGTTTGCTGTGCCCCAGGAGAGGTGAGAGGTCAACGAATGAGAACAGTCAGTCAGAACCTCTGAGAACTGGGGTGTATTCAGAATGCTATAAATGTTGAATGTTCTGAAACATAAATGTGTGTGTGGTGTGTTTCAGGGTGGACCACCTGTATGCGTTCTTTGTCCAGTGGTCTCCTGACGTGTACGGTAAGGAGGCCAGGGAGCAGGGCTTCGTGGTCGTGGAGAAGGACGAGCTCAACATGATCGATAATTTCTTCAGTGACCCCAAGTCTTCTCGCAGCTGGGAGGTGCGGTCACACAGCATGACCGCTCAGATGAGAGTATTGTTTTGGACTGTGGTGTTGTGTATTCGCATTGTGGTGAAGTGTTTTGTGACTTTGTGGTTGTATGTGTGTTTTTTTTGTGTGTTTGGACCAAGCTGTGCTCAATGTTTTGACCATGCATTGAGTTTAGTATGTTTTGACTGTACGGTTGAGTTGTCTGACCGTACATGGTTGTGTTCGTAGATCATCACCATCAACGAGGCGAAGCGCAGGCAGAGTTTTGGCAGCTATGAGGGGGAGGAGCCTTTTGGGGATCTATTGCCCATGCTCAGTGATCCCAGCGCTCTGCTACAGGACACACACATAGAGAAGGTAAACACACAAATGCCATGACACACAAAACACTTTCAATCAAGAAAACCTGCACACAAACTCCGAAATACACATTTACACACTCAATCTCGTGTCTCTGTCTCCCCACAGCTTGCTTGTCGGCTGCCAGCGCGGGTGCAGGGGTATCCATGGCGACTGGCTTACAGTACGGTGGAACACGGGACCAGCCTAAAGACCCTGTACAGGAGCTTATTAGAGGTTGACAGCCCTGTGCTACTGGTCATCAAAGACATGAACAACCAGGTACTGTACACACTGAACATGATGCTCAATTTGTATTGGGCTATTGAGATTTATTCACTCTCTTTATCCCCCCCCAGTTGTTTGGGGGATACTCCACCCATCCCTTCAGAGTAAGTGAGCACTGCTATGGCACGGGAGAGACCTTCCTCTTCAGTTTCTGCCCTGAAATCAAGGTCAGACATAATCTCATTTATACTCTGTGTTGAATCCACATACCTACACTACCGTTCAAAAGTTTGGGGTCACTTAGAAATGTCCTTGTTTTCCATGAAAACATACATGAAATGAGTTACAAAATGAATAGGAAATATAGATTATAAATAATGATTTTAGTTTAATTAATTGTGTCTTTCAAACTTTGCTTTGGTCAACGAATCCTCCATTTGCATCAGTTACAGCCTTGCAGACCTTTCGGCATTCTAGTTGTCAATTTGTTGAGGTAATCTGAAGAGATTTCACCCCATGCATGCTTCCTGAAGCACCTCCCACAAGTTGGATTGGCTTGATGGACGCTTCTTGCGTACGATACGGTCAAGCTGCTCCCACAACAGCTCAATAGGGTTGAGATCCGGTGACTGTGCTTACCCTTCCATTATAGATAAAATACCAGCTCACTGCTTCTTCCCTAAATAGTTCTTGCATAGTTTGGAGCTGTGCTTTGGGTCATTGTCCTGTTGTAGGAGGAAATTGGCTCCAATTAAGCGCTGTCCAGTGTATGGCATGGCGTTGCAAAATGGAGTGATAGCCTTCCTTCAAGATCCCTTTTACCCTGTACAAATCTCCCACTTTACCACTACCAAAGCACGCCCAGACCATCACATTGCCTCCACCATGCTTGACAGATGGTGTCAAACACTCCTCCAGCATCTTTTCATTTTTTCTGTCTCGCGAATGTGATCCGAACACCTCAAAATTAGATTTGTCTGTCCATAACACTTTTTTCCAATCTTCCTCTGTCCAGACTCAGTGTTCTTTTGCCCATCTTAATCTTTTATTTTTATTGGCCAGTCTGAGATATGGCTTTTTCTTTGCAACTGCTTAGAAGGCCAGCATCCCGGAGTCGCCTCTTCACTATTGACGTTGAGACTGGTGTTTTGCGGGTACTATTTAATGAAGTTGCCAGTTGAGGACTTGTGAGGCGTCTGTTTCTCAAACTAGACACTCTAATGTACTTGTCCTCTTGCTCAGTTGTGCCCTGGGTTCTCCCACTCTTTCTAGTCTGGTTAGAGACAGTTTGCGCTGCTCTGTGAAGGGAGTAGTACACAGCGTTGTACGAGATCTTCAGTTTCTTGGCAATTTATCACTAGCCTTCATTTCTCAGAACAAGAATAGACTGACGAGTTTCAGAAGAAAGTACTTTGTTTCTGGCCATTTTGAGCCTGTAATCGAACCTACAAATGCTGATGCTCCAGATACTCAACTAGTCTAAAGAAGGACCGTTTTATTGCTTCTTTAATCAGTACAACAGTTTTCAGCTGTGCTAACATAATTGCAAATGGGATTTCTAATGATCAATTAGCCTTTAAAATGATAAACTTGGATTAGGTAACACAAGGTGCCTTTTAGAACGCAAGAGTGATGGTTGCTGATAATAGACTTCTGTAAGCCTATGTAGATATTCCATTAAAAATCATCCGTTTCAGGCCTCCCGGGTGGCGCAGTGGTCTAAGGCAGTGCTAGCTGTGCCACCAGAGACTCTGGGTACGAGCCCAGGCTCTGTCGCAGCCGGCCGCGACCGGGAGGTCCGTGGGGCGACGCCCAATTGGGCTAGCGTCGTCCGGGTTAGGGAGGGTTTGGCTGGTAGGGATTTCCTTGTCTCATCGCGCTCCAGCGACTCCTGTGGCGGGCTGGGCGCAGTGCGCGCTAACCAAGGGGGCCAGGTGCACGGTGTTTCCTCCGACACATTGGTGCGGCTGGCTTCCGGGTTGGAGGCGCGCTGTGTTAAAGAAGCAGTGCGGCTTGGTTGGGTTGTGCCTCGGAGGACGCATGGCTTTCGACCTTCGTCTCTCCCGAGCCCGTACGGGAGTTGTAGCGATGAGACAAGATAGTAATTACTAGCGATTGGATACCACGAAAATTGGGGAGAAAAGGGGATCAAAAAAAAAACAATTTAAAAAAAGGACATTTCTAACTTTTGAACGGTGGTGTATGTTTTACAATTCATATGACCTCTGGCATTGCTTCGCTGCCTGACTTGATGTGGGTTACTTTTCCTTTGCTCAGGTTTACCGCTGGACTGGGGAGAACTCCTACTTTGTGAAAGGCAACATAGATTCTCTTCAGATGGGAGGAGGAGGGTAAGTGTATTTGAATATAGAGTCCCTTCAGAAAGTATTCATACCCCTTGACTTATTCCACATTTTGTGTTACAGCCTGTATTCAAAATGGATCTAACATCACTTTCTTCTCACCCATCTACGCATAATACTCCATAATGACAAAGTGAAAACATGTTTTTAGAAATGTTAGCAAATGTATTGAAAGTGAAATACAGAAATATAAAATCTACATAAGTATTTACACCCCTGAGTCAATACATATTAAAATCTTCTTTGGCAGCGAGTACAGCACAGTATTTTGGGTTAAGTCTCTAGGAGCTTTGCACACATGGATTGTACAATATTTGCACATTCTTTCAAAAAAATCTTCAAGCTGTATCAAGTTGGTTGTTGATCATTCCTAGTCAGCCATTTAAGTCTTGCCATAGAGTGTAAGTCAAAACTAACTAGGCCACTCAGGAACATTCAATGCCACATTGGTAAGCAACTCTGGTGTTTATTTTGCCTTCTTTTAGTTTATTGTCCTGCAAGGAAGGTGAATTTGTTTCCGTGCCTGTTGGAAAGCAGATTGAACCAGGTTTTCCTCTAGGATTTTCCTGTGCGTAGCGCTATTCTGTTTCTTTTTACACTAAAACACTCCCCTGTCCTTGCCGATGACACACATACCCATAACATGATGCAGCC
Organism: Salvelinus fontinalis; assembly: GCF_029448725.1. Lineage (NCBI taxonomy): Eukaryota > Metazoa > Chordata > Actinopteri > Salmoniformes > Salmonidae > Salvelinus > Salvelinus fontinalis. Next base: position 15,256,522 of record NC_074684.1, read on the forward strand.
ACCACCATTCCTGAAAATATGAATTGTGGTACTCAGTGTTGGATTTTCCCCAAACATATCACAACAGCTTGCATTCAGGACATAAAGTTAATTTCTTTGCCACATTTTTTTCAGTTTTACTTTAGTGCCTTATTGCAAACAGGATGCACCTTTTGGATTATGGTTTATTCTGTACAGGCTTCCTTTTCACTCTGTCATGTAGGTTAGCTTTGTAGAGTAAGTACAATTTTGTTGATCCATCCTCAATTTTCTCTTATCACAGCCATTAAACTCTGTAACTGTTTTAAAGTCACCATTGGCCTCATGGAGAAATCACTGAGTGGTTTCCTTCCTCTACAGAAACTGAGTTAGGAAGGACGTTTGTATCCTTGAAGTGACTTGGTGTATTGATACACTATCCAAATAGTAATTAATAACTTCACCATGCTCAAACGGATATTCAATGCCTGCTTTATTTATGTTTTTACCTATCTAACAATAGGTGCCCTTCATTGCGAGGCATTGAAAAACCTCCCTGGACTTTGTGGTTGAATCTGTGCTTGAAATTCATGTTCTATTGAGGGACCTTACAATTAACTGTATATGTATATGGCTACAGAGATGAGGTAGTCATTCAAAAATCATGTTAAACACAGGGTGAGTCCATGCAACTTGTTAAGCACATTTTTACTCCTGAACTTATTTAGGCTTGCCATAATAAAGGAGTTGACTCGAGACATTTTAGCTTTTCTTTTAATTAATTTGTCAAATTTCAAAAACATAATTCCACTTTGAAAGTATGGGTTATTGTGTGTGTGTGTAGGGCAGTGACACAATCTCAATTTAATCATGTTTTTATTCTGGATGTAACAGCTGGAAAAAGTCAAGGGGTATGGATATGTTCTGAAGGTACTGTATGTGGTTGAGCAATGTGAGACGATCTTTGCGTGACCCGCTCTCTTTCTGTTGAAGTCAACTTGTAGTTATGAGTTTGTCTGACTTTTCTCTGTCTCTTTCTCCTTCCCTCCATCTAGAGGTCAGATAGGGCTGTGGCTGGATGCTGACCTGTATCACGGCACCACCTCCAGCTGTGCCACTTTCCACAACCAGCCCCTCTCTAGCCAGAAGGACTTCATCATCCACAGTGTGGAGGTCTGGGCCTTCGAGTAGCCTCCTCCAGTCCCCTCCAAATCCCATCCGGGGGGAGAACAGGATCTGGGCTTCAACGCCCACCCCTTACTCTACCAGAATGGGAAGCTGATCATTTGACATGGTGTTTGATGGGGTTTGTCCTGAGGGTGGCAGAGGTGTGAGAAGCTGTGGCTGGTGTATTTCCCTATTACTCTATTGGCTGCCTTATACCTCCCATGCCACCCACAGCTATGCCAGCATGCAGCCTGCCTTCAGAACTCAAAACTTCTACCCACTTGGAGAAGAGCAACATGTTCCTGGAGAATCAGAGGCGATTGTCCTGCAATTGTCCTAGCTAACGGAATCAATCATGAGTTCATTTCAAACACAATATCAAAACATAGGCAGTGAGATTGTTGTGTTAGGGATGTGGCTAGTGGGTGCAATGCACATCAAAAAGGAACAAGGTATCTGGTTACAGGTGAGTAAACACAACCATCAATTCTCTACGCAGCAGCAGCAGCAAATCAGAATATTCTTGTTGATAAGTTCGTAACATGTCAGGGGAAAAAACTTAGGTGAAAGAGGAGAAAAGTTAGATGTTTTAGGTAGGCATTTTGTGACTAATTTCTCTTCCCAAACACATCTGCCCCAAAACCACTTTAAATATAGGAGTAATTGTTTACAAAGAAGAGGCTTACCTTGACTGAAGGTTATCTTGTTTTCATGTCTCCAGTCCTAAATAGACTTAATGAGAATGTTACATTGCATTTCAGAGCATTCCATGTCTCTCTTTCCAAAACAACTGTCAACTAAGAATGGAACATAAAGGGGGTTTTGCAATGACCAAATGTTGTTTTATTTTACTTTTGTATCTGTTTTGTTTGTTTCTCATCACATTTTATAATTTCTTATGATTTATTTGTACAAAGAATGGTATGATTTTTGAAATAGTATGACTTTGTCACAGAATTGTATTTTTTTGGTGAATGTGTTGGTTTGTTTTCTGTTTTTAGGTAAGTCCTGTGATCGGCCACAAGGTTGATACATCCAAGCACTAAATAGATTGAAGAATCTCAAGGCAGTATTAGTCTGTCACATCTTTGACCAACTGTACCTTCTCTTTGTTTTAAGGCGTGTTTCTGTAAGTAGAGTGAGTTTAATCTACTCAACTGTTCATTAGAACACATGAGCCAAGGGAAGTAAGACGGTTACTTACTAACTCCAAGTTGATTGGTCTGGAATTAACATCAATCATTTGTTTGTGTATAAACCTGTCACTATTGTCATTTTCTGCCACGACATAAGGGAAGGACCGGTGACTACTGAGATTTCGGGAAAGAAAGGGATATACCATTTGTTGTTTTCTTAACGTGTTCTGTTGAGATCTTATACCACTGTTTTCCAGACCAATGTTGATAAATGGAGTGTTTGTTTGTTTCTGTCTCAAGTTACCATGAGCTGACTAGACCTACTGCATGATATACAGAAAATACTGTAACTGTAATACAGACAATACTGCTTAAATATGACATTCCCCTTTCTGCATCCTACTATTCACAAATCCTTATAGGCGTGGCTTTGTTTGTTTCTGTGTAATAGATGTTGAGTGTTCTCACTGTGAATGTTCCCAAAGTGTTATTTCCTGTGAATCCAAAACTGTCATATTATAGGTGAGTATCACTGAGCATATTTATTGTTATGTTTAAAACAAAATAATAAACATAATACGATTCCAGCCTGAGACTTTTCCCCCTATATCCTCTTGCTTACTTTTCCAAGGTTTGCTTTTTTCCTTTTAGGTAGGCTACATAGTAAATGTGCCTATAGGTAAAGCTGACAATGTTTCAAAATAGTTTAGGCTTTATAAAATTTCTCAACATCTAGCAGGTGTAGATGCTTGAGAATGCTATTCATTGACTACAGCTCAGCGTTCAACACCATAGTGCCCTCAAAGCTCATCACTAAGCTAAGGACCCTGGGACTAAACACCTCCCTCTGCAACTGGATCCTGGACTTCCTGGCGAGCTGTCCCCAGGTGGTATGGGTAAGCAACAACATATCTGCCACGCTGATCCTCAACACGGGGACCCCTCAGGGGTGCGTGCTCAGTCCTATATTCCCCGTTCACCCATGACTGCATGGCCAAGCACGACCAACCTCAGCATTAAGTTTGCAGATGAGACAGCCTATAGGGAGGAGGTCAGAGACCTGGCAGTGGTGCCAGGATAACCATCTCAACGTGATCAAGACAAAGATCGTGGACTACAAGAAAAGGAGGGCCGAGCACGCCACCATTCTCATCGACGGGGCTGTAGTGGAGCAGGTTGAGAGCTTCAAGTTTCTTGGTGTCCACATCACCAACGAACTGTCATGATCCAAACACACCAAGACCGTCTTGAAGAGGGCACAACACATATTCCCCCCTCAGGAGACTGAAAAGATTGGGCATGGGTCCTCAGATCCTCAAAGTTCTACAGCTGCACCATCGAGGGCATCCTGACTGGTTGCATCACCGCCTGGTATGGCAACTGCTCTGCCACCGCCGCAAAGCATTATCGAGGGTAGTGCGTATGGAACAGTACATAACTGGGCCAAGCTTCCTGCCATCCAAGACCTCTATACCAGGCAGAGGAAGGCTAAAAAAATTGCCAAAGACTCCAGCCACCCTAGTCATAGACTGTTCTCTCTGCTACTACACGGCAAGTGGTACTGGAATGCAAGTCTAGGTCCAAAAGGCTTAACAACTTCTACCCCCAAGCCATAAGACTCCTAAACTGCTAACCAAATGGCTACCTGGACTATTCACATTGACACCCCCCCCCCCCCCCACCCCCCCACCCCCCATTTTTACACTGTTGCTACTCTTTTATCTATCTCTATCTACGCATAGTCATTTTACTTCTACCTACATGTACATATTACCTCGCCTAACCTGTGCCCCCGCACAATGACTCTGTACCGGTACCCCCTGTATATAGCCTCGTTACTGTTATTTTATCGTTGCTCTTTAATTATTTGGTATTTTTCTATTTTCTTTGTTTACTTCAGTATATTTAGTTAATACACTGCTCAAAAAAATAAAGGGAACATTAAAATAACACATCCTAGATCTGAATGAACTATTATTATTAAATACTTTTTTCTTTACATAGTTGAATGTGCTGACAACAAAATCACACAAATTATCAATGGAAATCAAATGTATCAACCCATGGAGGTCTGGATTTGGAGTCACACTCAAAATTAAAGTGGAAAACCACACTACAGGCTGATCCAACTTTGATGTAATGTCCTTAAAACAAGTCAAAATGAGGCTCAGTAGTGTGTGTGGCCTCCACGTGCCTGTATGACCTCCCTACAACGCCTGGGCATGCTCCTAATGAGGTGGCGGTCTCCTGAGGGATCTCCTCCCAGACCTGGACTAAAGCATCCGCCAACTCCTGGACAGTCTGTGGTGCAACGTGGCGTTGGTGGATGGAGCGAGACATGATGTCCCAGATGTGCTCAATTGGATTCAGGTCTTGGGAACGGGCAGGCCAGTCCATAGCATCAATGCCTTCCTCTTGCAGGAACTGCTGACACACTCCAGCCACATGAGGTCTAGCATTGTCTTGCATTAGGAGGAACCCAGGGCCAACCGCACCAGCATATGGTCTCACAAGGTGTCTGAGGATCTCATCTCGGTACCTAATGGCAGTCAGGCTACCTCTGGCGAGCCCATGGAGGGCTGTGCGGCCCCCCAAAGAAATGCCACCCCACACCATGACTGACCCACCGCCAAACCGGTCATGCTGTAGGATGTTGCAGGCAGCAGAACGTTCTCCACGGCGTCTCCAGACTGTCACGTCTGTCACATGTGCTCAGTGTGAACCTGCTTTCATCTGTGAAGAGCACAGGGCGCCAGTGGCGAATTTGCCAATCTTGGTGTTCTCTGGCAAATCCCAAACGTCCTGCACGGTGTTGGGCTGTAAGCACAACCCCCACCTGTGGACGTCGGGCCCTCATACCACCCTCATGGAGTCTGTTTCTGACCATTTGAGCAGACACATGCACATTTGTTGCCTGCTGGAGGTTATTTTGCAGTGCTCTGGCAGTGCTCCTCCTGCTTCTCCTTGCACAAAGGCGGAGGTAGCGGTCCTGCTGCTGGGTTGTTGCCCTCCTACAGCCTCCTCCACGTCTCCTGATGTACTGGCCTGTCTCCTGGTAGCGCCTCCATGCTCTGGACACTACGCTGACAGACACAGCAAACCTTCTTGCCACAGCTCGCATTGATGTGCCATCCTGGATGAGCTGCACTACCTGAGCCACTTGTGTGGGTTGTAGACTCCGTCTCATGCTACCACTAGAGTGAAAGCACCGCCAGCATTCAAAAGTGACCAAACATCAGCCAGGAAGCATAGGAACTGAGAAGTGGTCTGTGGTCACCACCTGCAGAATCACTCCTTTATTGGGGGTGTCTGGCTAATTGCCTATAATTTCCACCTTTTGTCTATTCCATTTGCACAACAGCATGTGAAATTTATTGTCAATCAGTGTTGCTTCCTAAGTGGACAGTTTATTTTCACAGAAGTGTGATTGACTTGGAGTTACATTGTGTTGTTTAAGTGTTCCCTTTATTTTTTGAGCAGTGTACTTTCTTAATACTTGTTTTTTTCTTAACTGCATTGTTGGTTAAGTAAGCATCCCCCCTAAGGTCTACAGCTGTTGTAATCGGTGCATGTGACAAATAACATTTGATTTGATGTCTGTTGAGCTGGGTTATTTCCTTACACCAGATGGGAAAACTTATGACAAAAGACACCTTTAAGCCCAGGGGTTGTCTGGGACTCGACTTGCCACAACTTTTCATTAACTACTACACTATAGTTCTTATAAACAGGGCAATACTGCATAAACTATCATAAGATACGGGAGCTATACAAAGCAGACAAACATAGTCAGCACAGCAGGAAGGAGGACTGCCATGGATCCAGGACGGCCTGGTGAGAACTCGATCCGTTGGAATGTGAAGATAACATTATTTATTTCCAAGAAGACTTCGTAAACCACGCTCGAGTGGGCAGAGATAGGCATGTTTCAATATGGAGAAAAGCCTAATTTTACAATGGGTCCGCCGTGGTTCTGTGTAACGTAGTTATATTTGAGACCAGCCTATTCCAGTTAATTACGTCTAATTTAAGTAAAATATATTTGAGAAGGAATCAACGAGTCCCAGACTGTTCTCAATAGAACATACCAGAGGTTAACCTGGTCTCAGAGCATTTCATATTATTCTGTACGTAAATCCGAGACTCCATTTAGTATGATATGTACAGTGGCAAGAAAAAGTATGTGAACCCTTTGGAAATGCCTGGATTTCTGCATAAATTGGTCATCAAATTTCATCTGATCTTCGTCTAGGTCACAAAAATAGACTAACACAGTCTGTTTAAACTAATAACACACAAACAATTATACATTTTCGTGTCTTTATTGAACACACCCTGTAAACATTCACAGTGCGGGGTGGGAAAAGTATGTGAACCCTTGGATTTAATAACTGGTTGACACTCCTTTGGCAGCAATAACCTTATCTAAACGTTTTCTGTAGTTGCGGATCAGACCTGCACAACGGTCAGGAGGAATTTTGGGCCATTCCTCTTTACAAAACTGTTTCAGTTCAGTAATATTCTTGGGATGTCTGGTGTGAACTGCTGTCTTGAGGTCATGCCACAGCATCTCAATCGGTTTGAGATCAGGACTCTGTCTGGCCCACCAGAAGGGGTATTTTCTTCTGTTGAAGCCATTATGTTGTTGATTTACTTCTGAGTTTTGGGTCGTTGTCCTGTTGCATCACCCAACTTCTGTTTTGCTTCAATTGGCGGACAGATAGCCTAACATTCTCCAGCAAAATGTCTTGATAAACTTGGAAATACATTTCTGTCGATGATGGCAAGCTGTCCAGGCCCCGAGGCAGCTAAGCAGCCCCAAACCATGATGCACCCTCCACCGTATTTTACAGTTGGGATGAGGTTTTGATGTTGGTTTGCTGTGCCTTTTTTTCCACACAGTGTTGTGTGTTCCTTCCAAACAACTCAAATGTAGTTTCATCTGTCCACAGAATATTTTGCCAGTAGCGCTGTGGAACATCCAGGTGCACTTTTGCAAACTTCAGACGTGCAGCAATGTTTCTTTTGGACAGCAGTGGCTTCTTCCGTGGTGTCCTCCCATGAACACCATTCTTGTTTAGTGTTTTACGTATCGTAGACTCGTCAACAGAGATGTTAGCATGTTCCAGAGATTTCTGTAAGTCTTTAGCTGACACACTAGGACTCTTCTTAACCTCATTGAGCATTCTGCGCTGTGCTCTTGCAGTCGTCTTTGCAGGATCGCCACTCCTAGGGAGAGTAGCAACAGTGCTGAACTTTCTCCATTTATAGACAATGTGTCTTACCATGGACTGATGAATGTCAAGGCTTTTAGAGATATTTGTGTAACCCTTTCCAGCTTTATGCAAGTCAACAATTCGTAACCTTAGGTCTTCTGAGATCTCTTTTGTTCGAGGCATGGTTCACATTAGGCAATACTTCTTGTGAATGGCAAACTCAAATGTTGTGAGTGTTTTTTAAAGGGCAAGGCAGCTCTAACCAACATCTCCAATCTCGTTTCATTGATTGGACTCCAGGTTAGCTGACTCCTGACTCCAAATAGCTTTTGGAGAAGTACTTTTTCCAACCTACACTGTGAATGTTTAAATTATGTATTCAATATAGACAAGAAAAATACAATCATTTGTGTGTTATTAGTTTAAGCACACTGTGTGTCTATTGTTGTGACTTAGATGAATATCAGATCAAATTTGATGACTAATTTATGCAGAAATCTAGGTAAGTCCAAAGGGTTCACAAACTTTTTCTGACCACTGTATATTTGATATGGTTACATAAGACAGATGGTTACTCAAGGCAAAGATGAAATAAGGGTGGTTGGATGGGTGGGAGTATAACACCAATGTCTAGCAACTCAAAAGGTTGTAAATTTGAAATTCATCATGGACAACTTTAGCATTTTAGCAACTTTTCAACTACTTACTACTTTTTAGCTACCAGAAACTACTTAGCATGTTAGCTAACCCTAACCTTAACCCTTCACCTAACCCTAAACTTAACCCTTTAACCTTACTCCTAAACTTAACCTCTAGTCTAGCTAACGTTAGCCACCTAGCTAGAATTTGTAACATATCATTCGTTTTGAAAATCTATAACACACTGTACGTTTTGCTTATTCGTAAAACATATAACATAAATTGTAATTTGTAACATTTACGAAATGGGTGGTAGACATGCACAAATGAATACATACCATATGAAATGTAACATATCATACTAAATATTACCTCAGCTTTACGTAAAGAATAATACCAAATTCTCTTAGACCAGGTTGCAATGGGGGACATTGTTTTTTAACTAAATTATTAGTATCATTGGTTACCACCAGTGTTTTGGAATACATTGAGCTCGTTGGCAAAACCCCCCTGGTCTCAGAGCCTTGCGTATTATTCTGTACATAAATCTGAGACTCTCCATTTAATATAATTGTATGAGAGGTTTCGTAGTATTAATTTGTGGATGTGCATCCTCATTTCGTATGATATGTCACGAATTACAAATACTATTATATGTTACGAATTTTCAAAATGTACAATATGTTACGAATTCGCAAAACGTACTATATGTCATTCCCCTACTGTCAAGTGTCAATGTGCAGCGGTTAGGACGGAGTCAGGCGCAGGACACAGAACTGAGTAAAAGACGTAGTTTACTCGAAAAGAAACAACAAAATTTCCATGCAGGAAAAACACACCAGCTCACAGAAGTCTTGAACACTAAACAAAGAACAAACACGCACAAAACCATGTGGGAACTAGAGGATTAAATAGGGAATAAATATGAACGTAATGGGAACCAGGTGTGTACAATCAAGACAAAACAAATGGAAAAAGAAACGTAGATTGGTGGCAGCTAGAAAGCCAATGACGACGAACTCCGCTTGAACAAGGAGAGGCACCAACTTCAGCGGAAGTTGTGACACCTACCTAATAATAGTAAAGCCCCCTTTACTGGCTCAAATAGCCAACCAATCAGCCTGTTACCAACCCTTAATAAACTTTGTGAAAAAATGGTGTTTGACCAGATACCATGCTATTTTACAGTAAACAAATTGACAGCAGACTTTCAGCACGCTTATAGGGAAGGACATTCAACAAGCACAGCACTTACACAAATGGCTGATGGTTGGCTGAGAGAAATTGATAACAAAAAGACTGTGGGGGCTGTTTCAGTACGGCTTTTGACATGATCAATTATAGTCTGCTGCTGGAAAACGAATATGTTATGACTTTACACCCCCTGCTATATTGTGGCTCCTGAGTGGTGCAGCAGTCTAAGGCACTGCATCGCAGTGCTTGAGGCATCGTTACGGACCCGGGCTGTATCGCAGCCGGCCGCGACCGGGAGACCCATGATGCGGCACACAATTGGCCCAGCGTCGTCCAGGTTAGGGGAGAGTTTGGCCGACCGGGATGTTCATGTCCCATCGCACTCTAGCGACTCCTGTAGCTGTCCGGGTGCATGCACGCTGACACGGTCGCCAGTTGTATGGTGTTTCCTCCTACACATTGGTGCGTCTGGCTTCCGGGTTAAGCGGGAAGTGTGTCAAGAAGCAATGCGGCTTGGCAGGGTTTTGTTTCGGAGGACGCATGGCTCTCGACCTTCGCCTCTCCCGAGTCCGTACGGGAGTTGCAGCGATGGGACAAGACTGTAACTACCAATAGGGGTAAAAAGTAACAATACACAGGGGGTTCTTTAATGGAAGCCTCTCCAACTTAATCAGGAATTCCCCAGGGCAGCTGTCTAGGTCCCTTACTTTTTTCAATCTTTAGTAACGACATGCCACAGGCTTTGAGTAAAGCCAGTGTGTCTATGTATGCAGATGACTCAACCCAATACACGTCAGCTACTACAACGACTGAAATGACTGCAACACTTAAGCGCTACAGTTAGTTTCAGAATGGGTAGAAAGGAATAAATTAGTCCTAAATATTTCAAAAACTTAGCATTGTATTTGGGACAAATCATTCACTAAACCCTAAACCTCAACTAAATCTTGCAATGAGAAATGTGGAAATTGAGCAAATTGAGGCGACTAAACTGCTTGAAGTTACCCTGGATTGTAAACTAACATGGTCAAAACATATTGATACAACAGTAGCTAAGATGAGGAGAAGTCTGTCCATAATAAAGCACTGCTCTGCCTTTTTAACAGCACTATCAACAAGTCAGGTCTTACAGGCCCTAGCTTTATTGCACCTGGACTACTGTTCAGTCGTGTGGTCAGTTGCCACAAAGAGGGACTTAGATGTACACAGAGAGCTAACATTAATTATATGCATGTCAATCTGGCAAGCGGTACTGGAGCGCCAAGTCTAGGACCAAAATGCTCCTTAAAAGCTTCTACCCCCAACCCTTAAGACTGCTGAACAATGAATCAAATCCCCCCCCCCCCCCTTTGTTTTACACTGCTACTACTCGCTGTTTATTACCTCTGAATAGTCACTTTAAAAATTACCTCGACTAACCTGTAACCCTGCACACTAACACGGTATGGGTACCACCTGTATATAGCATCGTTATTGTTAGGTACATATCTTGTGTTACTTTTTAAAACTTTTTTTAACTTTAGTTTATTTACTAAATATTTTCTTAACTCTATTTCTTGAATTGCATTGTTGGTTAAAGGCTTGTTGTATTCCGCCATGTGACCAATACAATTTGATTTGAATCTCTCCTGGCTCAAAGTGGAGGAGAGATTGACTTCATCACTACTTTTATTTGTGAGAGGTATTGACATGTTGAATGCCCCGAGCTGTCTGTTTGAACACAGCTCGGACACCCATGCATACCCCACAAGACATGCCACCAGAGGTCTCTTCACAGTCACCAAGTCCAGAACAGAGTTTGGGAGGTGCACAGTACTACATAGAGCCATGACTACATGGAACTCTATTCCACATCAAGTAACTCATGCAAGCAGTAAAATTAAGATTTAAAAAACAGATAAAAATATACCTTATGGAACAGTGGGACAATGAAGCAACACAAACATATGTAACCGATGTGAAATGGCTAGCTAGTTAGCGGTGGTGCACACTAATAGCATTTCAATCGGTGACGTCACTCGCTTTGAGACCTTGAAGTAGTGGTTCCCCTTGCTCTGCAAGGGCCGCGGCTTTTGTGGAGCGATGGGTAACGACGCTTCGCGGGTGTCAGTTGTTGATGTGTGCAGAGGGTCCCTGGTTCGTGCCCGGGTCGGGGCGAGGGGACGGACGTAAAGTTATACTGTTACACATAGGCACAGACACATGCATACAAACACACGATAACATGGATTTTGTGTTGTAGATATGTGGTAGCTTGATGGCACACACTTAATGTTTTGTGAAATCTGTTGTGAATGTATTGTGATGTTTTTAAAATTGTATAACTGCCTTAATTTTGCTGGACCCAAGGAAGAGTAGCTGCTGCCTTGGTAGCAGCTAATGGGGATCCATAATAAATACAAATAAGAACGGGAGATTCCATCCAAGATGTCTGACCATTGTTTTTCAAGGTAATCTACTCACGTTCGCATATGCCGATTCATGGACCGTCTATATCCGGGTTGCATACGGTTTATATGGACTAGCACTCAGTGCACAGCGTGAGCAGCGATGCCATCATTACATGGCAGACATTGGATGAATGTAAAATGTTAATCTCTTCGGCTGTGATTGCTGAAGAAGAAAAAAAGACCTCAGTGAGAATTATTTTATTCATTCAATGGATGTTTTGTGCACAAAGGTGATGACTAAAGTGTCTTATTAGGAATTTTCTAATCTATGTTGCCATCTATGGAAATTGTCTTTCTGGGCCTGGTATCAGTTAAACTGCAGTACTGAAGCAAAACTTTAGGAGCGGTTGAAACTGTGCTTCTAGACCAGAACACTGGCACTGTAGCAGGCATAAAACGATGCCTAAGCAGAGTTCCCACCAGGGGCGTAGGATCTCTAACTGGGGAGCCAGGCCCATGCAATCAGATTGAAAAAAAATATAGATGTGCTTTACCTGTTTTACAATGTTTTGCTGATTTCTGTATTTTTAAAGTTACATATCTTGAAAACTCGAGTGCTGACATGCAAAACATTTTGGGTTTATGTAAACAATGGACTAATAACACCAATACCAAATGATAGTTTTTGGGTGAAGTTTTCCTTTAAGTCAAACTGTAGTTTAGCCACTCAGGAACATTAACTGCCTTCTTGGTAAGCAACTCCAGTGTAGATTTGGCCTTAGGTTATTGTACTGCTGAAAGGTAAATTAATCTCCCAGTGTCTGGTGGAAAGCAGACTAAACTGGTTTTCCTCTTGGATTTTGCCTGTGCTTAGCTCCATTTCATTTATTTTTTATCCTGAAAAACTCCCCAGTCTATAACGATTACAAGCATACCCATAATATGTTGCAGCCACCGCTGTGCTTGAAAATATGGGGAGTAGTACTCAGTAATGTGTTGTATTGGATTTTTCCGGAACATAACACTTTGCATTCAGGACCAAAAAGTAATTGTTTGCCATCTTTTTTTGCAATATTACTTTACTGCCTTGTTGCAAACAGGATACATGTTTTGAAATATGTTTTATTATGTACAGGCTTCCTTCTTTTCACTCTGTCAATTCGGTTAGTATTGCGGAGTAAGTACAATGTTGTTGATCCATCCTCAGTTTTCTCTTATCACAGCCATTAAACTCTCTAACTGTTTTAAAGTCACCATTGGCCTTATGGTGAAATCCCTGCGCGGTTTCATTCCTCTATTGCATCTGAGTTAGGAAGAACGCCTGTATCTTTGTAGTGACTGGGTGTATTGATACACCATCTTTCCTCTGCACTTTGCTTTAGAACAGCAACATTTTCTCTCAGCCTCATGGCAAAATGTGTAGAATAGGATGAGATAAGCTATAAAACTGCACAGTTGTCTCTTCTCTCCATGGCAATTTTGCATGAAGTTAGCTGCTGTCCCCCAAAAAATAATAATAATCTTTATTTTGATCATTTTTGGCCCACACAAATTTCTGAAATTCTGCACCAATGAGTTCTGTCGAGAGCACTGGTTCCCACATCAGTTTTTCAGGGGAAACGGAAGCTAAGTTTAAAATACTGTATCCCTGAAAAATGGAAGCATCTGCTTTCTTTCGACCCTGCAGAGAGTGTTAAATCAAAGATGTTCTACTTTTCTGTCCTATGAAACATTAGAAAAGACCCACACTTTATCCTGTCCTATGAAACATTAGAATAAAGACACACACTTTATCCTATCCTATGAAACATTAGAATAAAGACACACACTTTATCCTATCCTATGAAACATTACAATAAAGACCCCACTTTATCCACTGAAACATTTTCAGTTGCTGCCCTCTTAAACCTGATTGATATTTTGATATTTTGCTCTGCTCTAATGCTACACATGGTGTATGTCTTTCTTTTCGTACCATTTTCCTATTGAGGGGATGCATACACAATGTGTTCTTCCAGGTTGTGATCAAATGCTCCGCTTTCATGGTTTCGATATGTTCTATATTTTTCACCATGTTACCAGGCATTTAATAAATGTACAACCTTTGAATTGTCTATTTTCTGAAGATGCATTATATTATAGTATACTATATTGTGTGGTATTCTTACTTAATTTGATCATAGGGCAACAGAACATAAGTAGTTGCCTACACAATGTTTTAAAGACATCTACCATAATATAAGAGGTACTTTATAAGAGGTACTCGATAAATTACTTTGACACAAATGAGGGCTTCTATTGATTGTGCAACATACCCTGGGTTGGCCTTGGATGTGATATGGCTGGGCACATTGGTAAACTAACGTTAGCTAGCGATGCTGCCTCATGCTAGTTGTGTTAAACCCAGCTATAGATTTGTTTCATTACTAGTAGCTAGCATGTTTTATCTATCAGTGACTTGCTATTGCTTTGGTGATTGATTCGATTGGTAGTCATGGATACAGCACACCACTGATTACACAGCCAACGACGTGTGCCTCACCATGCAATAATTACTCCAAATGCATCTTCTCATTATTTATTACATACCTTTCATCGTCTGTTGGAAACTGGAAAATAGATTTTTTTTTGTGCCTTACTGAATATGCATGAAGTTCATTAGGAAAACGGCCACTATCTAGTGAACTTGTCCTAAACAAAGTAATCTCCATAAACAATTAGGTAATTCAAGTCTGCTAAACTTAGTGCACTCTGTTTGTTATAGATTCTAGTTTTGGAAACAGAAAACTGTATGGAGATCAAATGTTTCATTTATGAGAAAATTTGCAGAATGTTGGCCAAAATCCATCTAGCTCAATCTTCTCCCACTGCCATATTTGGTAGTGAGAGGAAACGCCAACCGGATGTCTCACATTTATACATCCAATTAAATATCTGTCTCATCTATCTGTGGTTAAATGGTCAATGGTTTCCGTAATTAATACACTCCAGTAGTGGAATTGCCTGTTCACCTCCAAAATAAAAGTCCCCCATTGAAACCGAAGCAAACGGATACGATACAAATAATGGATAAATGCCATAATTGAACTGGATAATGCTAAAGGTTGGAATGTCATTACATAAATTCAACAAAAGACAATAAATAATTAATTTGACAATAAACAGTTGAAATCCCAATTTAGAAAAAAAAAGTTAATCAAATGTATTTATATAGCCCTTTTTACATCAGCTGATATCTCAAAGTGCTGTACAGAAACCCAGCCTAAAACCCCAAACAGCAAGCAATGCAGGTGTAGAAGCACCATCCTGAGACAAGGCCGAGTATAGCCCACAAAGATCTCCGCCACGGCACAACCCAAGGGGGGGGCGCCAACCCAGACAGGAAGATCACGTCAGTGACTCAACCCACTCAAGTGACGCACCCCTCCTAGGGACGGCATGAAAGAGCACCAGTAAGCCAGTGACTCAGCCCCTGTAAAAGGGTTAGAGGCAGAGAATCCCAGTGCAGAGACAGCAAGGACGGTCCGTTGCTCCAGAGCCTTTCCGTTCACCTTCACACTCCTGGGCCAGACTAAACTCAATCATATGACCCACTGAAGAGATAACTCTTCAGTAAAGACTTAAAAGTTGAGACCGAGTCTGCGTCTCTCACATGGGTAGGCAGACCATTCCATAAAAATGGAGCTCTATAGGAGAAAGCCCTGCCTCCAGCTGTTTGCTTAGAAATTCTAGGGACAATTAGGAGGCCTGCGTCTTGTGACCGTAGCGTACGTGTAGGTATGTACGGCAGGACCAAATCGGAAAGATAGGTAGGAGCAAGCCCATGTAATGCTTTGTAGGTTAGCAGTAAAACCTTGAAATCAGCCCTTGCCTTAACAGGAAGCCAGTGTAGGGAGGCTAGCACTGGAGTTATATGATCAAATTTTTTGGTTCTAGTCAGGATTCTAGCAGCCGTATTTAGCACTAACTGAAGTTTATTTAATGCTTTATCCGGGTAGCCAGAAAGTAGAGCATTGCAGTAGTCTAACCTAAATGTAACAAAAGCATGGATTAATTTTTATGCATAATTTTTGGACAGAAAGTTTCTGATTTTTGCAATGTTACGTAGATGGAAAAAAGCTGTCCTTGAAACAGTCTTGATATGTTCGTCAAAAGAGAGATCAGGGTCCATAGTAACGCCGAGGTCCTTCACAGTTTTATTTGAGACGACTTTACAACCATCAAGATTAATTGTCAGAATCAACAGAAGATCTCTTTGTTTCTTGGGACCTAGAACAAGCATCTCTGTTTTGTCCGAGTTTAAAAGTAGAACATTTGCAGCCATCATTTTCCTTATGTCTGAAACACAGGCTTCTAGCGAGGGCAATTTTGGGGCTTCAGCATGTTTCATTGAAATGTACAGCTGAGTGTCATCCGCATAGCAGTGAAAGTTAACATTACGTTTTCGAATGACATCCCGAAGAGGTAAAATACACTGCTCAAAAAAATAAAGGGAACACTTAAACAACACAATGTAACTCCAAGTCAATCATACTTCTGTGAAATCAAACTGTCCACTTAGGAAGCAACACTGATTGACAATACATTTCACATGCTGTTGTGCAAATGGAATAGACAAAAGGTGGAAATTATAGGCAATTAGCAAGACACCCCCAATAAAGGAGTGATTCTGCAGGGGTGACCACAGAGTGAAAGCACCGCCAGCATTCAAAAGTGACCAAAACATCAGCCAGGAAGCATAGGAAGGTCTGTGGAGCACGAGGACAGATGCAGAGCTAAGGTCTGACGCCATTGAAAGGTCATTTACCACCTTCACAAGTGCAGTCTCAGTGCTATGATGGGGTCTAAAACCAGACTGAAGCATTTCGTATACATTGTTTGTCTTCAGGAAGGCAGTGAGTTGCTGTGCAACAGCTTTTTCAAAAATGTTTGAGAGGAATGGAAGATTCGATATAGGCCAATAGTTTTTTATATTTTCTGGTTCAAGGTTTGGCTTTTTCAAGAGAGCTTTTATTACTGCCACTTTTAGTGAGTTTGGTACACATCCGGTGGATAGAGAGCCGTTTATTATGTTCAACATAGGAGGGCCGAGCACAGGAAGCAGCTCTTTCAGTAGTTTAGTTGTAATAGGGTCCAGTATGCAGATTGAAGGTTTAGAGGCCATGATTATTTTCATCATTGTGTCAAGAGATATAGTACTAAAACACTGGAGTGTCTCTCTTGATCCTAGGTCCTGGCAGAGTTGTGCAGACTCGGAACAGCTGAGCTTTGGAGGAATATGCAGATTTAAAGAGGAGTCCGTAATTGCTTTCTAATGATCATGATCTTTTCCTCAAAGAAGTTCATGAATTTATTACTGCTGAAATGAAAGCCATCCTCAAGGACAGATTTGATGAAATCGTCAACCCTGTTACTTTATTTGGCACTTTATAGATGAGTTAGCTGACAACATTACAAACGATGTACACTCTTCAATGGGGTAGAAGTCCGTGTGTTGTTATGATTCTGGATGGCCAGATAGCTAACAACAATGACAAGAAGCTGCCATGTGGGGAATCGTGGCTTGTTGAAATGGCTTGTTTCAGCTAGTTTTATCTTGTTCTTGATACCATATGTTGTTTGAGGTGTTTTGACTCATGTCACGTCTATGCTAATATGGCAAAAATTCACTAGCTAGCTAACAAACAACTCTAACAATGTTTTTATTTTATCGTTATTTTACCAGGTAAGTTGACTGAGAACACATTCTCATTTGCAGCAACGACCTGGGGAATAGTTACAGGGGAGAGGAGGGGGATGAATGAGCCAATTGTAAACTGGGGATTATTAGGTGACCATGATGGTTTGAGGGCCAGATTGGGAATTTAGCCAGGACACCGGGGTAAACACCCCTACTCTTACGATAAGTGCCATGGGATCTTTAATGACCTCAGAGAGTCAGGACACCCGTTTAACGTCCCATCCGAAAGACGGCACCCTACACAGGGCAGTGTCCCCAATCACTGCCCTGGGGCATTGGGATATTTTTTTTTTTTAGAACAGAGGAAAGAGTGCCTCCTACTGGCCCTCCAACACCACTTCCAGCAGCATCTGGTCTCCCATCCAGGGACTGACCAGGACCAACCCTGCTTAGCTTCAGAAGCAAGCCAGCAGTGGTATGCAGGGTGGTATGCTGCTGGATGTATTTGAGGGACAACAAGTGCTCATTGAGCACATTCATTAATATTTTCAATAAACAATTGAGACGGAATATAGTTTGTCAAC